>NC_082622.1:4376749-4648784 GCF_030936135.1 Gavia stellata | reverse complement strand
TCTGGGGGGGATGCTGCGGGGACCGGGGGGTGCTGAGCTGGGGGGGATGCTGAGCTGGGGGGGATGCTGTGGGGAAGCGGGGAGAGCTGGGGGGGATGCTACGGGGACTGGGGATGCAGAGCAGGGGGGGGATGCAGAGCTGGGGGGAGAGCTTGGGGGGATGCTGAGCTTGGGGGATGCTGAGCTGGGGGGGGATGCCTGCGGGGAAGGGGGGGAGAGCTGGGGGGTGCTGCAGAGACCGAGGATGCTGAGCTGGGGGGGGGAGGAATGCTGAGCTGGGGGGGGGAGGAATGCTGAGCTGGGGGGGGGAATGCTGAGCTGGGGGGGGGGATGCTGAGCTGGGGCGGATGCTGAGCTGGGAGGGATGCTGCGGGGAAGGGGGGAGAGCTGGGGGTGCTGCGGGGGTGCGGCCAGGCGTGGGCTGGGGACCCCAGCGTGGGGGGGGCCACATCCCCCGATTGCCGGGGCTGGAGGGGGGGGGCGGTTCCACGGGCCCGGTCTCCGCGGGGGTGCGGAGCTGCTGGCAGCGGGCTGGGCCGGCGGCTCCTGCAGTGCCCTCTTGCGACGCCGTCCCGGGGAGGCTCCGGGACTCCTCGGTGGCCTCCCGGTCCCTGGGACCGGGCCTGGGGACCTTCAGAGGGGCAGCCCTGTCCCCCCCCCATCCCTCTGGCCCCGTCCCCTCCATCACTCTTGTTTCTGTCCCTGCCCATGGGTGCCTGTGCCCCTGGCACCCACCTTGTGCCAACGCACTTCATCGGGAGGAGCCTGAAGGAATTAACGGCGGAAAGGAGAGAAGCTGGGCTTAGGTATTAACATGCCACATTAATTTTATTTTTCCCAGAAAGTCTGTAACAAAATAATCTCATAAACCCAACAAGTGTTGTGCTATTTATGTAACGTTATTGCTGGCAGGAAGGCGAGCGGGGTTATGTAAAGCCCTGCACTCCCGGGCAGGGGATGCTCCCGAAGACCAGGCACAAAGGATCAGGCTTCTGCTCTGCGTTTCACCCCTGACCTGTGCTAGAGGTGGTGCAGGGTTTTTTTCCCCAAAATCCGTGCCCTGAACAGACCCGGACCTTCCAGCAGGACTTTGCTGCTGTCCCCGTTGTGCGTCAGCAGCCCGGTGACTGTGTCAGCTGGAGCTTTCTGGGGGTGGCACCAGGGCCCTCCCTCGCTGTATGGGGCATGGGGGGCTCACGGGCTGGGTCACCCACAAAAAACTAAACCGGGACGGTCCCTGGCTGGCGTTGTGGGAGGCTCCCGGCTGGTGGGCTGGACCAGCCTTGTCCATCCAGAGAGCGAGCCTGGATGCACGGCACAGCCACATTTGGGGCACAGGGACAGGGCTCGCTGCACCCCGCAGCACGGTTTTGGGGAGCCCCAGCAGGCTGGGGACCGGTAGTGTCTTGCAAGGGCTGCTGCAGAAGTCGCTGATGAGGATTTACCTGCAGAGAACGTTGCCCAAAACTGCGGCCCGGGGACTCGTGCGGATGCAGGAGGTGATGGCGGCTCCCACACGGCAGAGGCAATCCCCGAGTGTGTTATCCCGGCCACGAGCAGCCACCGTGTGATGGGACTCCGGGGTTAGTTTTTATTTTGCTTTTATTCTTTTTCCTGAAACAGGTATCGTGTCTCGCTCCAGCATCAGCCTGGGGAGCTGCTGTTATTCCTCCACCCCGAAAACCAGGTCTCAGATGTGGCCCCAACCACCCTCCCCATCACCCCTCTGCACGCTTTAACTGCACTCGCTGCTTTTTCTGCCAAACGGGGGACATCTGCCCCCCTGCCCCGGGAGATGGAGGGGACCCCAACTGCCTTTCCCCATCCTTCGAAATCCGGAGCGTGGCGTTCCCTGGGCACCCGGAGCAGACAGGTATCCATATTTCAGCTGAATGTGCACTTATTTGCAGGGATCACCTGGGATCTCCTTCTTGCCCTTCACCAACCCTCCCCTCCCCGGTAACTGCATCAGCCTCCCCCATCCGGGAGGAAAATGGGAATAAGCGTGTGAATTGTAATGGATGTCATGTTCCAGCTAAAGATACTGCAGGAACGCAAAGTGGGATGAGACCGTAACCTTACCGAGACTGAAGGGTGGGGAGGAACCGTTGCATCAAAGGATTTTGAATTATTTTGGTCTTACTGGTTTAATGGAGTTGACTTATCTGTTGTGGTTTTTTTTTTTAAGGTCTTTCCCTGCAATTCCTTTAAGTAGGTTCTGCTCTAATCAGGTCAAAAGCTGATTTGCAAATAATCGCCAGGGAGGGAAAAAAAAAAAAGGAGGGATTTAAGCCCAAGCTGTGCATTTCATACTATTAATTGAAAGCCTGGGAGAGATAATGTGTCCCTTCTCCTGGCTGAAACCTGTAAGCTGCTATTAGCAGCAAACTCCCCACCCGGCTCAGGGAATCACCTCCTGGTTGGGATTACGGCTCTGCACGCATGGGAAAACCTCCAGCGGGCAGCGATCTACTGAAAGGGCAGAAATTAGGGAGCATTGAGGAGATACGGGGTGTCGGAGCATCTGTGAGCTCCACGCAGGAGTAGCCCAAACCCAAAAATAAATGTCTGAAAACAGGGATTAATAGGAGAAATACAAGTTTCCCCCCACCCCCAGTGCTGCTGCCTGACTTTGTTACTGTGAAGCCACGCTGGTAGCTCAAGTATTTTTCTGCCACCCATTTTCTGCACACATTCATGCGCATGTTATACCTTATTTGTGACCTTACACAAATTTTCAGGCCAAGCTGTATGTCTATGTATATATACACCTATATATGATACATCTGCAGTGCCTGGCAGAGACCCCAGACACCCAAGACCCCGGATGCCCGCAGCGGCACGCAGATCCTAACACATTTTCCACATCCCCACACACCCGGCGGAGGGAAGAGGTCAAAAATCAGAGAAATCCACTCCGGTATTAATTACATGACATTACCAGGGCTTATTTGCTAATCCCCCTTTTAATCACCCTGTGTTATTTCAGCCTGCACCTAAGGACACCGCATGTAATGAATAAAATATATCAAAGTTTACTTCTGCTCGTGGGCAGCACCGTGCAGGCAGGACTCCGGCAGCAGCACCAGCCGGCGCAGAGGCGAGAAGCGAGGGTTACACAACAGACCTGCTGTCTCACGCCAAGGTAGTCGCGGCACATTCATGAGTCAGTGAAATCCCCCCACCCCAGCCCAAATTAAGTGGGGTTTTTTAATTAAAAAACATAAATAAGTGGGGGGGGAGTTATGGTTTTCCAGCAGGAGGGAGGGATTCATGCAGTCTCCAGGGAAAGCCACTGCGAAAGCTTGGCACAGCGAAGCGAGACACCCTTCTCGGTGGCTCAGCCGAGGGATGCCGAACGCTGCGGCTGTGTCCGACGAAGGAGCGGGCTCACGGAGGGCTTTACCGGCTGAACCGCTGCAGTTCCCGGCGGGGAAGGCATGATGCTGTCGGGTCCAAGCCCTCCATCCCGAGGCCGGCTCAGGGCTGGTGGGGCAGCGATGGGGCCAGCGATGGGGCCAGCACCCTGCACAAGCCTTCTGCCTGGAGAGCGATGCTTTGCCCTGAGCCCACCTCCTTGTCCCTCCGGAGCAACAGGCTCTGCTGTAGGGTGACATTGGGGGTGCCCAAGGACTCTTGCTGGAAGCACGGGGAGGCTTCAAGTGTCACCCGTTTGGTCAGTCGTCAAAGCAGTCCCGAAAATCCAGCTTGGTGGGAGGCAAACGGTGCTGGAGCCATAGCGAGGACCGGTCCTCTTCTGCGCTCTGCCCCCGCGGGGGTTGCACAGTCCAGAGCCAAAGCCACTGTCCGGGGATGGTGGAAGTGGGGCAGCCCCGAGCGCCCTCGATCCCCCGCTGAGGCTTCCAGGGGGGCACGTGAAGGCTGCACCCGAACCCCAGCGTGAGGCACAGTCCTGCCAGTGTCCTGCCGGCCTGGGGTCTCGGGGACCCCTCCCGGGGGGCAGTGGGGCTCAGACAGGGAAGGGGCCCTGCCCCATAGTGTCTGCCCTGAACCTGCTGCCTTTGGGGGGGGGGGAAATGACCCCAGAGTGGGCTGGGGGACAGCAGACTCCCCTATAAACATCCCCAGACCTGGCAAGATCTTCCAGGGACCCCAGACCCTGCAGGGTCCCTTGTGCACCCCAGACCCTGCAAGGTCTCCCAGCCCCACGGGGGTTCCCAGATCCTGCTGGGTCCCCCAACCTCACTGCCCTCCCCCCCCCAATCTGCCAGCTCACTGTACACCCCTGGACCCCTGACCCTGCAGGGCCCCTCAAGCACCCCAAACCCCCAGGGTCCCCCAGGGACCCCCCCACCCAGATTCCTCAGGGCATCCCAAGGTCCCCAGACCCTGCTGGGTCCCCCGGAGTGCCCCAATCCCCCAGGGTCCCCTAAGGAACCCCAAATATCTCAGACCCCACAGGGTCTCCCCCATCAGACCCCTCAGGCCACTGCTCAGGTCCCCAGACCCTGCTGGGTCCCCCCCCACCCCATACTGTCCCCCAGACCCTGCAGGACCCCCTTGGGACCCCCAGGGACACCTAAGCCCTCCCAACCCAAGCCACCAGACTCCTCAGACTACCCCCGAGGTCCCCAAACCCCACTAGGTCCCTCAGACCCCCCCATGCCCTGCAGGATCCCTCTGGGACCCCCAAACCTGTTGGGTCCCAGCCCAGCAGATTCCCCAGACCCTGCTGGGTCCCCCCACAACCCTGACATCCTGCAGGATGCCCCTGGGACCCCCAAACGCACAGGTCCCCAACTCATCAGACTCCCCAAGACCCTCTAAAGGACCTCAGACCCCGCTGGGTCCCCCCACACCATGGGGTCCCCCAAACCCTGCAGGGGCCCCCAGGACTCCCAAACCCACTGGGTCCCAACCCATCAGACTCCCAGGACTCCAGACCCTGCGGGGTCCCCCAAACCCTGGAGGGACCCCCCCAGGACCCCCAAACCCTGCAAGGTCCCAACCCTTCAGACTCCCCAGGACCCCCTCAAGGACCCCAGACCCCGCTGGGTCCCCCCACCCCGTGGGGTCTCCCAAACCCTGCAGGAACCCCCCGGGACCCCCAAACCCTGCAATATCCCACCCCTTCAGACTCCCCGGGACCCCCTCAAGGACCCCAGACTCCACTGGGTCCCCCAAACCCTGCAAGGTCCTGACCCTTCAGACTCCCCAGGACTCCCTCAAGGACCCCAGACTCTGCTGGGTCCCCCCACCCCGTGGGGTCCCCCACACACTGCAGGGACCCCCAAAACCCTGCCAAGATCCCAACCCTTCAGACTCCCCGGGACCCCCTCAAGGATCCCAGACTCCGCTGGGTCCCCCCACATGTTGCAGGGACTCCCCAGGACCCCCAAACCCTGCAAGGTCCCAACCCATCCGACTCCCCGGGACCCCCTCAAGGACCCCAGACTCTGCTGGGTCCCCCCACCCCGTGGGGTCCCCCAAACACTGCAGGGACCCCCCCAGGACCCCCAAACCCTGCAAGGTCCCGACCCTTCAGACTCCCTGGGACCCCCTCAAGGACCCCCCCCCCCCGCCGGCTCCCCAACCCCCCGGCTCCCCCCCCCCGTCCCCCCTAGGCGGGGCTGCGGGACGCGGCGGGCAGGCGGCGGGCAGCGCCGGCGGCTGCGGCGGATCGGCGGGGGCGCGCGGGGGGGGCCCAGGGGACGCAGCTGCGGAGGGCGCGCGCGGCCGCCAGGAGCGCGGCGGGGCGGGGGCGCGGGCGGCGGCGCAGCCCCTTCTGCAGCCGCTGGCTCTGCGCGGCCAGCGCCAGCTGGGCCTGGGCCACGCCGGCTCCCAGGCGGCCCAGGGCCTCGGCGCGGGCGGCCAGGCGGAGCTCGGCGTGCCGCAGGGCGCAGTGGACCTGCCGGACCCGGCCCTCCAGCTCCGCCGCCGCCCGACGGCGGCCCTCCGCCGCCACCAGCCGCCGCCGCGCCGCCGCCAGCTCCACCGACCCGGGGCTGCTGCTGCTGCCGGTGCCGCCGCTGTTGCTGCTGCTGCTGGTGGTGGTGGTGGTGGTGGTGCCGCGATCCGGGCGCTGCTCGCCGCCCGCAGCCGGACCCGGAGCCGCCGCCGCTGCCGCCGCCGCCATGGGAACGGGAACGGGAGCGGGGCAGCGCCGCGGCGAGGATATATAGCCCGGGGGGCGGCGCCGGCTCCGTGCGGCTCGGCCCCACCGGGGGCGGCTCCGGCAGCGGCTCCGCACCGGCACGGGGAGGGGCGCGACCCCGGCCCGGTACGGTGCAAGGCCTGGCGGGGGGTGCTCGGAGCGGGTATGGCCCGGTGCGACACCGGCATCGGGCTCGCTACCGGCACTGGGGTCGGTACGGCTCGGTACGGCCCCGCCACCGGCACTGGGGTCGCTACGGCTCGGTACGGCCCCGCTACCGGCACTGGGGTCCATACGGCTCGGTACGGCCCCGCTACCGGCACTGGGGTCGGTACAGCTCGGTACGGCCCCGCCACCGGCACTGGGGTCCATACGGCTCGGTACGGCCCCGCCACCGGCACTGGGGTCGCTACGGCTCGGTACGGCCCCGCCACCGGCACTGGGGTCGCTACGGCTCGGTACGGCCCCGCCACCGGCACTGGGGTCGGTACGGCTCGGTACGGCCCCGCCACCGGCACTGGGGTCCATACGGCTCGGTACGGCCCCGCCACCGGCACTGGGGTCCATACGGCTCGGTACGGCCCCGCCACCGGCACTGGGGTCGGTACGGCTCGGTACGGCCCCGCCACCGGCACTGGGGTCGGTACGGCTCGGTACGGCCCCGCCACCGGCACTGGGGTCGGTACGGCTCGGTACGGCCCCGCCACCGGCACTGGGGTCGGTACGGCTCGGTACGGCCCCGCTACCGGCACCGACACGGCCCCGGGCTCGGTACGGCGTGGTACAGCACCGGCCCCCCGGCTCGGTATATCCCGGTACGGCACGGCACCGGTATCGACACCGGCAGGGTCCCGGTCTCGGTATGGCCCGGTACGGCACCGGCCCGGTGGCGTTAGCGGTTCCCGGCGCTGGAAAACTGCCCTCCCTTGGGGGGGGGGGGGGGCGCTGGGAAATGCGGAGCTGGGGAGGGGGGGGTGACTGGGAAAGGCTGGGAGGGTTACTGGGGGGTGACTGGGAAGGGCTGGGCTGGGAAGGGATACTGGGGAGATTTACTGGGAAGGGTTAGGGGGAAAGGCTGGGCTGGGAAGGGATACTGGGAAGGGTTAGGGGGAAAGGCTGGGCTGGGAAGGGATACTGGGGAGATTTACTGGGAAGGGTTGGGGGAAAGGCTGGGCTGGGAAGGGGTACTGGGGAGTTTTACTGGGAAGGGTTAGGGGGAAAGGCTGGACTGGGAAGGGATACTGGGAAGGGTTAGGGGGAAAGGCTGGGCTGGGAAGGGATACTGGGGAGATTTACTGGGAAGGGTTGGGGGAAAGGCTGGGCTGGGAAGGGATACTGGGGAGATTTACTGGGAAGGGTTAGGGGGAAAGGCTGGGCTGGGAAGGGATACTGGGGAGATTTACTGGGAAGGGTTAGGGGGAAAGGCTGGGCTGGGCTGGGCTGGGAAGGGATACTGGGAAGGGTTAGGGGGAAAGGCTGGACTGGGAAGGGATACTGGGAAGGGTTAGGGGGAAAGGCTGGGCTGGGAAGGGATACTGGGAAGGGTTAGGGGGAAAGGCTGGGCTGGGAAGGGATACTGGAACGGCTGCAGCCCCTGGGAGAAGCAGCTGAAGAAGCTGCTGGTGCTGGTTGGGGGGTGCTGGTGCCCCAGCTGCCAGCCTGGGGCAGGGACAAGGGCAGGGGGCGGCCCCCGGTCCCCCCCGGGGCTGTGGCTGGGGTGTCCCAGCCTTGGGGCGCAGGGGATGTGGCACCAGGACAGCACGTCCTTGGTTGCGTGACTGTGACAGCAACCTCGCTGCCAACGTCATTATCATTTAATAGGCGTTAATAGAGCTGAGAGTGGGCAGAGACGGCACCGGGAGTGGGCTGGAGCGGGAGGGTGCCGCTGCCACCATGCTCCCCCCAAGGGACCTGTTTTTTGGGGTTCCTCCTGCCGGGATGTCGCACTCAGCGCCTGCGTCTTCACCTAGGTGCGTGGGGTAAAGCCTGCTTGTGTTTCACATCAGAGAGGATAAAAGGGATGATAGGAACCAGGTGCCGAGGTCTCATCCCACCCCCAGACAGGAGCAAAAGCCTAAGCCAAAAAAAAAACCACCCCAGCCTAAATCTGTTCACGGCAGAGCCACGTCCAGGCCTACGGTGGATGTCACCCCACCCCACGTGGGCTGGTGGCAGCTTTGCTTTCCTTACCTTAGAGGGGAAAAAAAAAACCCCATCCCTTGTGCTTTGCGTCGCATTCCTGCTCTTGCCAGCGCTGCCACACGTCTGCCAGACACCAGAGCAGCGTCAGAGGCTGCTGCGTCACCGCTCCCGGCCCCCGCTGCCTGCTTGTCCCTTCCCTGCCTGTCCACCGGCTCCCACTGCATCTCCACGGCCCGGTGTCGGAGACACGGCCACGATGTTTGCTTCAGCTCTGCAGGCTGTGTTTCAGGCTGTAGAAAAGCTGAAGTCCAGGCTGAGCCGTCTTCGTGTATCCGATGCAAATGCTGCTATAAAATGGGGTTTGGGGATTTGAGTGGTGCTGCTCCATCGTAGGTTCAGGGCCAAAGCTCTGCTCTTGCTCCCTCTGCCTCCAACTCCAAACTGTGGGGACAGGCAGGTATTAAACAGAATATCCTCCCCTCTGATTTTTTGCTCTGCTTTGGTGGAACCTGGACCCCCAAGGGTACTCCCGAAGCGGGAAAGGGCTGGGGTCTGTCTTGTAGTGAGCTTTCCCCGTTCCCCCAAAGTGAAACCTCAGAATCGCTGAGGTTGGAGGGACCTCTGGAGGTGCCTGCTCCATCAGTCACCTGCTCATAAAATAACTCCTTTTTTTTTGGTCACCCCCCACATCTGTGCTGCTTGTCACCTTCCCAGCTCCAGTCCCTGGTCCAGGGTGAGAAAAGAAAATGGAAACGGGGAGCAGCTGTGCCTAGACATGAATTTAAGAAATAAGAAGGGGCTGGGGACGTTGGCCAGTGAGGCTGAGGGTGTCGCTGAGCCCCCCGCAGCAGCTCTGTCCCCAGGCTGTCCCAGCCAGCCATAGAACATCCCGGTAGATGAGCAGACAGAGGCTGGTAAAGGCAAATAATAGAAAAATACAAGAAATGCCCCTGCCCCTCAGGGTAAGTCACTGCCTGAGTCCCAGAAACCCTCCCGCGCTGCTGCGGGATCTCTGCCCGGGCTGACGAGCTATTAATGATTTAGCAGAGGAGTCTGAAATTAGCAGCGCTCAGAATAAACCTCTTTGATGCAAAAACCCAGTTGAGAGCATTGGTCTCCCTTCCTCATCAGTGACCCTCTGCACCCCACAGCCGCGCGCGGAGGCACTGACCATCCCGCAGCCGGCCCAGCGCCGATCCCCGGTGATCCCCGGTATTCCCCCAGGGATGCGGGCAGCCAGCCCTGTGTCGGCTGTAGGGCATCCCTGCGGGAGGACGTAGCCGAGGACTGTGTGCCATCCTCTTATCTCCAGCCTCTTTAAAGCCCCACATTGGGATGTGCTCCAGAAAAGTGAAGCCTTATTATAGGCAGTAAATAATTAATGTTAGTGCCATCTCTCCCAGTCTCTCTGCAGGTTTTTTCCCAGGTGTCCCAGTTACCGGGGCGGGGGGGGACCAGGCGCTGCTCTCTCGTCCTGGCCCAGTTTAAGGGAAGGAATCCTGCATCAGGATTTCAGGTTTAAGCCCCAGGACTCTTAGGTCGACCCCTGCTCCACCATCCTGGACCCAACAATGCTGGCAAGCGGCGGTTCGGGACCGGAGCCCTGGCACACGGTGGTGGGGCATGGGGCAAATCCAGGAGCCGAAGGGCACTAAGCAGCGCGGTGCTGGGCTCGGGGGGCCACACCGTGCTGCTCAGCTCATCCTGGCAGTGCCAGGCTCGATGGGGCAGCGCTGGGAGAGCATTTGGTGGCCGGGATCTGTGCTCAAGGCACCTGGCAGAGAAGGAGACGACGCGTTTCCAAGCAGTGCTTTGAGTTATACACAAATGAAAGCCCGGACAGGGAAATGACACCGGCTGGAATTAAGTACGGTGTTCCTATGCCAGAGGCTTAAATAAATAAATGCGGTCTTTGTGCCCTTTAGAGAAGGAATGAGCTTCCTGGCACTGGCACCATCCTTTAAATTGATTTCTCTTTCTCCTCTTTCCTCTTGGAAATGGGCTGATGCATCTGAGCCGAGCGGCTGCCGCTCCGGCTGCAGTCTTGGTGCACAGCTGCTGCTCTTTCCCTGGCTCCTTCCCCGCCTGCCCACGTTCCCTCCTGGTTTCCTTCCTTTCCTCCAAACCTTCAGGGAAGGATCCGACCCCCTGAGAGTGAATCACCTGCTCTTTGGAGAGAGCCACGGAGTCACCAAGCGGCAGCAAACGGGACGGGCTGAGGCTGGCAGCCCTGGTGCCCAGGGAGCGCTGGGCATCCCTGCAGCACGCGTTCCCCCCGTGCCACCCCTGTCCCCAGTGGATCTTGGGCAAAAATGACCGCTCCCAGCAGGAGAAGGGACGGACGACGTTGTTGCTTCGCAGGGCACCGAGCAGAGAGGGTGAAATCACCCCAGGCGAAGGGCGCAGGTCCCTCCGTGACCGCAGCCGGGCGGGAGAGCGGGGCTGGGGGGGCAGGAGGGGTGGCCAAAGGCTTTGGGGGTGTTGAAGCACTGTGGCATGGCCTGGGTGGAGGTTCATCTGGGGGTGGACGGGGTCCCGACTCCAGAGTGAGGCACCCAAAAACCGCAGACAGCACCCGGGGAGGCAGAGCGAGATGCTCTCCCCGGGGCGCAGGTCCCGTGGGACCCCCGGGGATGCACGTGGCCACCCCACACCCGCCACTTCACGCCCCTCGGCGGGGAGGTGCTGCCCGGCGCAGGGTCTGCCTGCGTGACAAGGAATGGTGCAGGGCGGATCACGGGGATCCTCAGGATGGGGACCCTTGGGGACAGGGATCTGTTGGGAGAGGGATCCTCAGTGACCTGGATCCACAGGGATGGGGATCCTTGGGGACAGGCATCCTTGGAGGTGGGGATCCTTGGGGACAGGGATCCTTGGAGGAGGGGATCATTTGGGGCAGGGATCATCGGGGATGGGGATCCTTAGGAATAGGGATCCTTGAGGACAGGGATCCTTGGATCCTCAGGGATGAGGCTTCTTTGGGACAAGACCCTTGGGGATGAGGATGCACAGGGATATCGGGACAGGGATCCTCGGGGAGTGAGACCCTTGGGGATGAGGATGCAGAGGGATATCGGGACAGGGATCCTTGGGAAGTGAGACCCTTGGGGATGGAGACCTTAAGGGTGGGGACCCTGGGAACAGAGCTCCTCGGGGAAGGTGATCCTCAGCGACAGGGATCCTTGGGGACGAGGACCCTCGGAGACGGGGATAGTTTGCGATGCAGACCCTTGGGGATGAGGATCCTCGGGCAGAGGGATGCTTTGAGACAGAGTCCTCGGGGACAGGGATCGGTGGGGACAGGCATCGGTGGGGATGGGGGTCGGTGGGGACGGGGGTCCATGGGGACAGGGATTGGTGGGGACAGGGATCGGTGGGGATTGGGGTCCGTGGGGACAGGGATCGGTGGGGACAGGGATCGGTGGGGATGGGGGTCGGTGGGGAGGGGGGTCCGTGGGGAGGGGGGTCGGTGGGGAGGGGGCCCCGGGGCAGGCGGGAGCGGGCAGCGCGGTTCGGAGCAGCTTCGCCCGCCGCGCTCTGCTGTCCCTCGCGGCGGCCCGTCGGGCCGGGTCACGTGGCTCACCTGGCCCAGGTGAGGCGGGGCCGGAGGCCGTTCCCCGGCTCGCAGGTAACGCCGGGGCGGGGGGGGGGACCGCGACGCCGCCGTGGGGGGAGCCCGGCCCCGACCCTGACCCTGACCGCAGCCCCGGTCTCGGCCCCGGCCCGCCGGCAGCACCCGCCGCCGCTCGGCGCTTCCCCTGGCGGGGCCGCCCGGCCCGGGCCTGGGGGCAGCAGCAGGCCGCGACCGGGAGGGAGGGAAGGACGGCGGGAGGGAGCGGAGGGCGCTGCCCCCCCCCACACCGGCGATCCCCACTCCCCCCCCGAGACCGGGGTGCCCGGGTGCCGCCCCCCCGCCAAGACCGGCTTCTCCCCCGCCGTGCGCCCCGAGGCAGGGCCCCCCGGCCCCCCGCACAGAGTTGGGGGACAGCCCCCCCCCCCCCCCGCCGTCCCCGCTCTGTCCCCTCCCGCTGCTCTGTCCCCCTCCCTGCCCCGGCCCTGGGGGGGCTGGTGTCGGTAGGAGCTCTCCCGGGGGGGGGTCAGGGCTCCCTGGCCCCTGCGGGGGCCGGCTGGGCTTCCGAGGGCTGACAAACCGAAGGGGGAGCGCGGTGGGGAACGGGCAAGGGCAGGCCCTGCCCGGCGGCTCCACTGGAAACGGGCTGTTCTCCGCTGCCAGCTTCTCTTCTCCCGAAAATCCACCCTCTCGAGGACGTCCAGGGGCCCAGGGTAGGCAGAGGGGCCTCTGCTTGGTGCCCAGGCGGGTCTCCCCCTCTTCCAGCGCTTTGTTTGCGAGAAGGAAGAGCTGAATTTTGTTTACCTGCACTGTGGTGGAGTCCCGGTTGTCAGCTGGAACGGGGGGTTTGGGCCCGGGGCGCAGGGAGGCGTTTGGGGAGAAGCAGTTCCTTGTTTATATCCCAGGTAGGTGACAGAGGGGATACAGGAGCACGGAGAAGAGGCCGGAGCCGTGCCAGTCTGGGCCAGTGTCTCTATCGCTGCCCGGTGCCAGCAGAGCAGTCAGGAGTCCGGGAGCTTCACGGGGCGGCTTTTGGCTTCTGGCAAGGCTGCTTAGAAAACTTAACAGCTATTGAGGCTTCCGTACATTTAAGAGAAGTCGTATCTATGTATATACATCTTGCATCCTGAATTTAGGTCCTCTGGTCCCTTTTTAACTTAATGCTTTGACTTCCCTAGCTTCTAACAACAGTGGCAATATGGTTAGTGGCAAACCGACGTGGCTTTATTAGGTAGATTCACAACTTAATTTAGCTTTTTTAAAACTTTCAAAGGAAATCCTGTCCTCTGAACAATGAAGATCTTAGACCCCGGCTAACTCTTAGACGCGCCAACTGTGAATCCCTCCTCGCTCTTCTGAAGCAGATGCTGACGTTCTTTAGAAGGATCTTCTCTCTTCACACACAGTGCCTGCGTGAGAACCGAGAAAGCTCCCAACGATCTTGTGAGTATCAACTCGGCTGTGGATTTTAGTCTGAGCTTTTGTTTATGGCTGTGGGTTTCAGTCCAGTCTGTTGCCTCTGACCCTGCAAGACTTTTTCTGACATTTCAGAATATTATATATTGTTATATAAATGATTGTTACTGTGCAATGCATATGTTAGATGTCTTGATGAGGCCTCAATATTAAGAGAAACATCCCAGTAAGCAGTTCCGTGCTTAGATCCGCTCAAAGGTTTTCGTTTTGTTTTTGAATTTTGAACTGCATGACAAAAATGATGACGCTGAGGAAAAAAACCCTGTTGTTCTGAAGTGAAAGCAATCAAAACTCTGCTGATGCTGAGTCTAGGGAGCTCTGCCTGCGCAGCGCTGAAATTGGAGCGTCTGGGGCTTTTATATTTAACATATTGTCCAGGAATGTGCTAAGGGAGCTCCTGGAACATGCACCGCTTACAAATTTTTATAAGCTAATGGAGCCAAAATATTCCTGGAAAGCAGTGGTGTGCTGTAACTGCCTGGTTTTTAGACTGCGCCTGTTTCTTTGTGGGAGCAATGTTACTATTTGTTTTTAAAAAAGGGGGAAAAGAGGCAATGCTCTTACAAGGTGGGACAGATTGATTTATTCATGCTTGAGGTGCTCTATAGAAAGTATATAGTAGAGCAGCAGGGACAGTCCAAAAACACTTAAGCTATGGCTGGGCTCTCACTGCTTATTAATTAGCCTAATTAGTATTTAAAAGGATCTCTTGGGGGTGAAAGCAGTGTTAGCCAAGAAGCTTAGAAACCGTGGACAATTCAGGGGCCCACCATAGTCCGGGATAAAAGCGGCAGCAATAGAAGTGGAGAGTGACAGCCTTGACCTGACTTTCCTCGCCATCACCCAGTGCCGAGCTTTTAGGGAGATTTAATGTGCCAGACTCTGCGTGTTGGATCTGTGGGGCTAAAGTCTGACATAGTACCCTGTAAAAACAGTTTACTCCTGTGTGTAGACCTGGGGCAGCTGTGTTAGTGGAGTGGCAACGAGGAAAAAAGTTGAGCAGATAGTCTGCTACAGGATTTCTGTAGTAAGGCTCTGTAAAGGTTTTGCTCCTGTGAGGCGTGATTTGAGACTGACTTGTTGACAAGATCTTTTCTTTAATCCAGGTGAAGACATCGGTTTTCATAGGGAAGTCTTTAACATAACACGGCCTTAGCATGACTAGCAAAAATCATCAGTGTTAGTAATGTCATCATTGCTAAATCCTCTAAATTTAAATAGCATCGAATAATCTGGAGTCTGAATTGGCAGCTTGCATAATGATTGATTGCTTGTCATCTCCTCCTGGGCATGGTGTGTTTTGAAACGGATAAGAGCTGTCAGGGCCCAGCTTAATCCTAAGGAATGCAAGACAAAGGGGAAGTTGTTTAAAAGAAGATACTTTCCCTTTGGAGCCTGTCAGCTGGCTCCACCTACGGCTGTGCTGCTCATTTATTGCTCTGGAGCAACAGCTCTGGAGCCTGACTCGTCTTCCAGCTGCGCTGAGGAAATCTCTTCTGAAGGTTACAGGGATTTTGATGTCTGAAAAATAGTCCTTTTAAAACATATCTCTTCTGATTCAAGCATCTACCAAAAGGAAGCAGCAAAGCTAATGTAGTCAGAGAACCCTGAAACGCAGGCTGGATTCCCTCTCTATGTGACAAGTGAGAACAATGTGAGTCCTAATGCAAAATATTTCTGTAAATAATTGAAATATTGAATCTGAGCTCGAGAATCACTGAATTTGAATGTTAGGTCCTTCTCTGTTGATCAACAGCTCGCTAAGGTGAGACTGGTGACAAACGCTTGACTTGAGACCTTCTTGTTCTCCAGGTGCCTGAGCGGTGAGCCATGCTGGGCCGGAAAACAGGGCTCCCCCACGACCTGAACAGCCACCGCCAGCTGAACCAGTCCTACCAGGAGGCTGTGCCCCTGCGGACCAGACCATCCAAGGAGACGGATGTCAGTTTGGAGGTGTTCAGCGGCTCTACGCCTGAAATCAAACAGAGCCGCACCAGAGCCCAGCAGATGCGGGATAGGAAAGGTCGCAAAGCTGACCTCAAAGACTCTAACGGGAGAGAGGCAGAAACAATTACCTTTATTTCGGGTACAGCAGAGGCTCCGCCAAACCGGAGCGTTTGCTGTTCCTCTCTCTCTCAGGCCTGGAACACATACAAGGCTGTTTTCTGTTGTATAGTGACCTGTGGGGGCTGCTTTCAGGACTGCAGTGTCTGTATCCCCTATCCAGGGCCCACTGAGACCTCCACTGATGACGGAAAGAACGGAGATTATAATGGGCGACTGCCAAACAGCCCCGCCAACGTCTCTCCCACTGAGAAGAATGGGAATCAGATCAAAAAGTCCAGCATGGGTAGCAGTTTCAGTTACCCAGATGTGAAACTGAAGGGCATTCCTGTCTATCAAAACAGGAGCCCCAGCCACCACCTGGAATCGGATTCGTGCTGCAAAGAGCTGCTGCCAGAGAAGCCCTTAAGGAACAGCATAGAAAAACCACCGCTCCCCAGCAGCCACCGGAGTTCAGAAGAGTATTATTCCTTCCACGAGTCCGACCTGGACATCAGCGAGCTGAACGGCTCCATGTCCAGCAGGGAGATCGACGTCCTGATCTTCAAGAAACTGACGGAGCTCTTCAGCGTCCACCAGATCGATGAGCTGGCCAAGTGCACGTCAGACACTGTCTTCCTGGAGAAGACCAACAAGATCTCGGACCTCATCAATAGCATAACTCAGGACTACAACCTGGATGAGCAGGATGCTGAATGCAGGCTGGTCCGAGGCATCATACGCATCAGCACCCGGAAAAGCAGGGTCCGGCCCCATATTTCTATCCCAACCAGCCAGAGCCACGAGGAAAAGTCCAGCAGAGGCAACGCACCAGACAGCGGTAATGAAACGATGCTAGAGTCCATGGTCGTCAGCCAAGACGGTATGTGCGGGTTCCTTGGCGTTACCGCTTCAATAAGGGACGGTTATTTTATCAAAGCCGTGGAGATGTGGCAACAGAGCAGGGTGGAAGGCTGATGCTTGTCTTCAGGCTGGGCTTATTCTCCTGGGATGTGTGCGTGGAGGTCCCTATGTATTACTGGAGACCTCTGCTTCTCACCAGTTGCTGCGTTGTGGGTTTCTTGATAGTATCTTTCACTGTCAGTGAAGTTTGCGCTGAGCAATATAAGGGCTTATTCTGCTGCTACTGCAATGATTCTGGCTTTCCTCCGCACCTCTAAGCTAGGCAGAAAGACCGTGAGTCAAACTTAACTGGTATGACCAGACGAGCTGGCTTGTGCCAGAGGATGTCCAGTTACTAAGCTGGCTCTCTCCCTCGTGTTCTACCAGCGCTCTTTGCTAATGCCGCCCTTAGACTACTGTGACAGAGTGCCTCCTTGGAGCTGAGACTTCCTCTACACAGCACGGTGAGGAGCGGCCAGTAAATATCCCTGCAAAGAGGAGGGAAGGGCTGCTGCCACAGCGTAAGTGCCTCATGGCTCTTTCAGGGATGCTCTCCTCCTTGTCTGAAGCAGCCTGAAGTGACTGACCTCCAGAAGAGGTTGTAAGAGAGTCTGTTGTAGAAAGACCTTGAAAAGCTGAGTATGGGGGGGCAAGGAGACCTCCAGGAGTAACGGAGGAAACCCGGTGGCTGTTGTGCTTCCCGGCTTAGCAGTAAGGCTGCTGTTGCTTCCTGGTATTTAAGGACTATAAAGCTCAGATTACCAAGACAATGGAGGAAGCAATCTGAAGAATCAGACTCTACCTCTCCTATTACCTGAGGGTGGTGCCTTCTGAAGGAGAGCCCTCTTCATTTCCTGACAGGGATCTTTACTCTTGAGTCATAGCTGCCCATCCTTTCCTGTCTCAGGCCCTCTTGGTTTTCATTCCAGATTTGGCTGTGCAAATATCAGAAGAAACACCAGCAGATGTGATAGCCAGGAATATGAGGCGGCATAGCAGTGCAGGTAACGTACCTGGCCAGGGCTTTTAGCTGCAGCGGTGTCACAGGAGTGAGGGGAATGCCCTGACCTTCCCGTATTACCTATGCCTTCAGTTTTCACCATCTGCGAAGGCTGAGCTGACACCTGCCTCTTAGGTTCCAGTAAGGGGTATAGTTCTCTTGAGCTTCGGGAGTGAAGGAGGCTCGGAAGGCTGCCTGGGTTGGTGGGTCCTTCTAAAAAAGAGCAAAACCCAAGTTTGGAGTGCTCTCTGTCCATGCGGAGTACTTGGCCCGAGAGCTTTCAGTTTCCGGGTGTCTTGACAAAGTTTGGGGCTGTATTTGGGGTGTGACAGGCTGAGGTCACAGCTGGGTTATACTGGGAACAAAAGGAACTGTGCAGAAGGGAAGCGGAGGAGAGTGACGGGCTGTCCCCTGAGCTCTGATCCTCGTGGCATGCGTGCTCTACTCCAAAGAGCAGCCCAGGGCTAAAAGACAAGTTTTCTCCTGCATAATAACAGATCTGTCCTAGAAGATGGCTACAATACAGGCAGGGTTGTTCCCTGCCTGTGGGCTTTGTGTGGCTTTCTCCTCCCTCATGATACACAAAGCCTTTTGTGGCAGCTGCTTGCCTAACTGCCAGGCACTCGGCTGCTGTAGTTCATGTTGTCTAATGTCACCATCTCTTCTCTTTCCTCTCCAAGGCTCTCCAACAAGCAGAGATTCCTCTTTCCAAGACACAGAGACTGATTCATCTGGGGCACCTCTGCTTCAGGTGTATTGTTAAGGAGAAGGACCCAAGCAGCAGGCAGGCATTTCGAGGTTTTGCTGCAATCAGATTTCTCCTCTTTCAATTTGGAGTGTGCTATGCCACTTTTTTTTTCCCTGGTCCACCGCGATCCTTTGTTGAAGCCAAATTTCTCCTGCTGTCTGAATTTCACTGGATTCTTTTTTTTTTTTGGACAATATAGAACATTGAGGAAGTGAACTGCGGAGCTAATGAACTTAGGAGGTGGAATGTGTGCCCAGGGAGGAGAAGATGGACAAGGAACTATCAGATAACTTGTGCCTCTATGATTTCCATACTTCAGGTTTAGCTTCAGCAACCTCAGTGGCCCAGCCCTTTCCCTGTTTTGAGGATCTGTTGTACAGCTCTTGCTTTCTGGCCTTGCATAAGTTAACTTGGGTAGGGAATAACTGGACGGTGTCTCTGTGTTTGTGCTGATGCTGAGGTGAAGGCCAAGCACCTGCTCTCTAGGGACCCAAATCTCTATTTAAAGTGGCTGGGTTGGTCCCAAAAATGTAAGTCCTCTATCCGTGGTGTTTGCAGTAGCCAGATCTGCCTCCTTCCTGCTGCCCCTTAGTGGCGTCGTCTCCTGCTGCCTTGTAAGGAGAAGGTTCAGGTAACGTGGTCCGTTTAATCTTCGGCCTCTTGGCGTGTCTCCTGAGATAGTGCCAATGGCAGGGGGTGGGCTGCCTGGACAGCTGCCCCTCTCTCATCTCCTGAGCAGACCACGGGGATCAGCTTTGCAGTCACTGCCAGTCTGATGTGAACTGTGGGTGTGAGGTGTTACCAGTTGCACGAGTTGACCTGTGACTTGCGTGCCAGGCAGCTCTTCCTCGCCCACCTGCCAAGCCCTCTGCGTTTCCCCGTCACGCTCGGTGCCATGCTGACTGCTGGGGCAAGCCTTGAGACTCGGGGTATGGCAGGTGAGGGAAATAGTCAGTTCATTTTTAGGTTTTTGTAACTAAGAATTGGGCTGTTTGACTATTCTGCTAGAAACTCCTTTAAAAGTGGCTTGCTTCGAAAGGAAAGCCTCTCCTGAGAATGAGGCACTCGGTGAGGAACTGCTTGGTCCTGCCTTTCCCCTCTGGGCACTCAGCGTCTTCTCCTTCCCTTTGCTCCTCTCTCGGAGCCAGTCAGAAGCAGGAGATGTATTGCTGCCCTGAGGGCACGGCGCCAGGCGACCCTGAGGGCTGCAGCATTGCGGCAGGAGGAAGCTGTATCTTGCTGGTGTTGCCACTTTGGTTGTTTATCGTAAAGTAAACACGTGAAGCCATGGGACTTGTTTACACGTTTGGCTGCCCTTGGACGTGAATAGAAAACGCTTAGTTGAATTTACCAGCCATAGAATAAACACACCCACTGTTTTTTTTGGGGAGAGGGAAACCAAAATAGGCCCTGTGCTTTGGTGTGGACCATCTTTTTGTGCCTTAATTGAACTGAAATGTGCCTTTATTTCGTAGCCTGTGATTACTCTTCAAAAGGTTGGGTAGGGGGGGAAAGGATTTAATTCCTCACATGAGCAGTCAGGCTTATTTAACTGGCCAAAGCCCTTGGAAATGTACAGTTCAAGTCCCTGTTAGAGCCTGTTTTTGTAAACTGCTCGCATTTCAGAGCATGCTTTCATAAATCCCGGACATTACTGAGACCACACCTTGAGACACTGATGGAGAGAGATTCTGAAAATAAAGGGGAGAGGCTGAGACTTGGATTTGGCTTCCCCTCCCTGCTTTGTTTTTAAAACTGTCCGTTTGTGAAAAACCCCGTTTATGTAAGGAAGAGATTTGAAGCAAGACCAGCCCGGGACTCCCAGAGGAGCTGTGTTTGGTCACCTCCTTTCGAATGCCACATGTACTGATGGACCCGTTTGGCTTCCTGCTTCTGAATGGATTTGTACATACGTTATTTGGACAAGTTTACTTAAACCTGTGCACTGAGGCGTCAGCGTGGGTCACACTGACATGTAGCTCTGGGGAGCTTTGGAGACGAGGGGTGAGGATGGACTTGCAAAGAGCTGACGATCGCTATTACAGATGCAATAGCAGATTTTTAATGTTTAGTCTGTGTATGAAGAGTGAATGTGTATGGATTAAGCTTGCAAAAAAAAAAAAAACCAAAAAAACCCCAAAAACTCACTAAGAGGAAGACTGTCAACTTGATGGTCCCTGAAGCTGGTGCACCTGTGGTGTCTTACGGGATTCTTTTGCACTCCTTGGTCTTAAACGTTTGATTCGGTCTTTTTTATAAAGCAAAAGATGTGCTCTTTACCTGTGCTGTGTCTTACATTCCTGCTTGCGTGAGTTCAAGGAGAGCATCCTGCAGCCGAGGGAGCCTGGGCCAGGCGGGGGGGTTTGCATGGGGGGGTTGCTGATCCCTGCTTTCCCGGCAGCACATGGACAAAGATCTTTTTGTCCATTTGACAGCGTTTGCCCGTGCCCGGGGGGATTGTTCAGAGGGCTGAACACTGGGCTGGTGCGAGGGACACGGGGAAGGAGGGTGCAAATAAAGGAGCCCCTGGGGAAGTGCCTGTTTGCATGCAGGGAAACCTGCACCTTCCCTGAGGGGTGATGCTGGAACTGAGCTCTGGAAAAACCTAGCCTGGGAGGAGAATTTCCAGCTCATTCCCTGTGGTGTAGACAGCTCTTGCTGAAAAATGCAAGAATCACTCCACAGCGGCTGCTGTCCCTGATGGCGGGGCAGGGTCCGCTTGGGGAGGGAGGCTGGCTCAGTCTCTGACCCTGGGGCTTGAAGGACCAGTTTTATGCTTTCTAATTTCACTACAAAAACTCAGCTGATAACCTGCAGAGCTCCGTTCCCTGCCGCTGACCTTCCCTCGCCCTCCCTGGGCAGAGGACAGCAGGGAGCTCGTCGTGGGTGGGTTCTTCCCTCTGGTGCACAGGACCAACTCCCAGTGCGAGGTAAGATGGTGTGAAGGATTGGCACTAACCCCTCCTCTTTTTTCCCCGTGAAGTTTGGTCCGTTTAAGGACTCGTGATTCTTGCCTAGTCCGTGCAGACAGGCAGAAGACTGAGCCCAAACTTGAGTCCTTCTGTGCATGGTCCCCTGCCTGTTCTGTCCCAATATTGTTAAATAGAGACAGAGTTCAACCTGGCCGGCCACCCTTCGGCAGCAGGCAGAGTTCACCGCAGTTGTGCGAGCGATGTGTTTCCTGGAAGGATTTTAAAGCCGTGAACGGGTAAATGCTGCATTCTCTTGGCTGGGAAGGGTCTCCAGAGGAGATGGTTTTTTGTTTGGAGCCCTCAAACCAGCTGGTTGGGGCTCCAGGGAAACAGGCAAAGGCTGCCGGTAGCAGCTTGCTGACCAACCTCGGGCACCCTATGTGGGGACGTGGGTGTGTCACTGCCATCTCTGCTCCTAAGCTGCCCTGCTAGTTCCCCCTGCAAGTCTGGGCCACATTTTTCTGCCCTCTGCCTACCCTTCCTCTCTACATTTCTCCGGTGCTTTTTCTGGAAGAGGTTAGTCTTCCCTCAGCACTCATTCAAGCAGCTGGAGTGACCGAGGGACTGTAACACGCGGTATTGCTTCTGCTTCTCTTAGCCACGTTGAATCCCCCGGGGAAAGACTCTTTCTGCAGGTTTCGGGTCAGATCACCGCTCAGCGGGGCTCTGCTGGGTGCGCAGCATGGGAGCTCAGCCCCTGCCCCAAAGCGCTGCTTCCCAACTAGCTGGCTGCTTCAAAACTGCTGCTGCAAGATCGCTGCGATTTCTGGAAAGATTTGAGAACTTTGTGTTTAAAACTACGATGCCGTTGTCGATCTGTCCCTGCTGTCAGTCCTGTGTTCAGCAACTCTCCTGCTTTTGCGTTAGCCGCACGGATCATGGGTTTCCTTGCTCGCAGCCACATGTGGAACAAATCCACAGGGTTTTTTGTCTGCTGAAGGTCGTGTTTGCTGTCGATCAAGCTGTCTTGGCTGTTGCTGTAGTGGGTTTTGCTCTGAGCTTGAGTGTTGAGTGTTTTGCTGAGTGATCTGGCAGAAAGACGTGGTTGCCCAAGTGGAGATCTTACAAACGCAAGAGCCCTCTTCCCAGCCACGTGCGTGTAAACATGCTCTTTTTGTGCAGGTACTTCCTTTTCGGAGCTTGACTCAGCACCTTTCTTTTCCTGAAGACATTGTTTGATTTTTACTGGGCTTCGTTCTGCCAGGAGACTCTCCAGAGACTCACACTGTGCGTGGATCCTCGCCGTGCCGCAAAAGTGCTGCTCTTTAGTACAGTGACTTCAGCCAAAGCCACCCCACTGCCTGTGGCTCCCTGGGTTCGGGTTAAGGAAGATCAGTAACTCCGCTGGGAATGGATGCGTGAGGCTTTGAGTGTTAAAGAAATTCATCTTCCCCATCCACACCCTGAACTACTCGATTTATTTCAGTGTGGCTTGCAAATGAGAAAGTGGATGGATTGACCCTGATTCTTTACAGCCTGGGCCATAGCAGTAACAGAGGAGCTGTGGCTTCTCCTCAAAGTAAGTGGTAGTGTTAAATACCCAGTGCCTCGGTTTCTCTCTTTAGGGTTTTGCTGTTTCATTCCTCTTTCCAAAGCAGTCCTGCAGCCTGGGCCGGTTCCCAAACAGTCTGAGCTGCAGTATTCATTGACAAAAGCTAAGCCAAGAGCTGCTGTTAGGGGAAAAAAAAAAAAAGACAGGGAAACTTTTACCATATGGAGAGCCCTCTGCAGAGCCTGTATGCTCTCAAGGTTTTGCTTTTAAAGGAGCTGAGAAGGGGCCCAGCAGCGAGGGAGCCACGGCCAGGCGGGTGGAGGATCTCTGGGCTGTGCTGGCAGCCACGGCTCCGGCGGGTGGCAGCACCGAAATGGCTTCTCCAGGTGACCTGACGTGGGCGTGGAAAGGCAAAGGGACCTTCATCACCTGCCCTGGTCTGCTGGGAGTGAAGACAAGGATGTATTCGTAGGGTTTGGTTCCCAGCGTCCCTCGTGGTGTCCAGTGTTTCCCTGCTGTGGTCACAAGGACAAGGCCATGGTTCACAGTCTCCGGTAACTCAGACTGAGGTGGGGATTTGCATTCTTTAAGCCACTTCTGCAGCTGGTTGGACCAGAGCTGTCCTGCCCTGGTGTGGTTTATTCCAGGGGAAACTGCTTTTTGGAAGCAAAAGGGTGCTTCTGATTCAGCTTGGCCCAGAGAAAGTCGGTGGCAGCTGGGTCTTTGCAGAGGACAAGGCCGTCAGGAGAAACACCTTCTGTTCCGCTGGCCGGAAGGGTTGAAGTCCAGGGGTAGTGCTGGGATCAACTGCCGTTCACAAACACAGCCCCGGGCATTCACCTGCCATAGGGTTCAGAGCCGCGGTTACAGCCCCGTTCTCCCAGGACTGTTTGCCTTTTCCCTTCACCTGCCTGAAAGGCAAAATGCCACTCCTTCACCCCAAAAAAAGTCTCCCTCAGCTTTCTCTGGGGTTCCTGCTGCTGCCTTTGCTCTGTCTTAACTCTGTCCTCTCTCAGCTGCTACCCAACCTGCCTCCTGCAAGTGACACCAACCAGATCGAAGACCAGTGCCAGCCTGAACTGGAAAACGCGGGAGTTAGTTTGTCATGATTATCCTGAGCCAGGGCGGCAGTCACACAAGTCACGACTCTGCAGGGGCTGAGGACAGGAACAGTCGCCGAGATTTTGGTTTTAGTAACACTCGAGGGAGCTCTGCGCTTAGAACAGGCAGCGCAAGGCCGTGTAACGGCGACCTGCTGATCCTAGGGCTGCTGCTGTGCTGCCAGATCCAGGCAGCTGCCAGCAATCGGATCAGGTCGGACTTGGGGTTTCTGGTGTCGGTGACAGGGCTGAGGTGATAACGGGGAAATAACGAAGCTACAGGTTGGGCTTAGGGTGGTGCTGTGAACCACGCACAGTCCCTGTTGGCGGCCCCGGTGCCTGCCTGTGCTTGCTCCTCAGGAGGGCCTGGCAGCTGGCTGCAGATCCCGCTGCAGGTGCAGAGCTTGGCCGTCTCTCCGGATTTCCGGCAATGCCAGGGAGCAGCAGCAGCAGCGCTTTGACATAGCTGAGAACGGAGTGAAGCTCATCGCACCCGCCCCAGAACAGCTCTGCCCTCCCAGCTCACCTGCCCCACGCACCACGGTTCAGCACAGACGCTGGCAGGTACGCTCACTCCAGGGCTAACCATCTTTGAAGCCAGCACAGTCTGGCTTTTTTTTTTCTTTTTAACAGTAACGGGAGACCCTGTTGGTTTACCAGGGCCAGAGCAGAGACAGGCCAAGGTGTGCGGGGTGAACATGAATGGGGAGGGCAGGGGTCCAGCGGCAGCTGCCCCGACCTGGGCCCCTGCTCACCCATAAGGTCACTGCTCAACTGGGCGGGTGCTGGTTTTTGACCCCAAGAGCCTATAAAAGCGAGAGACTAACGCAAACCATGTCCTACTACTCAAAAAGGATAATAAAAACAAACGTGCCAGGTGCAATGCCAGGCTGGACTTCGCCCAAGCAGGTTTTTCAGCCGTTTGTGCCCACTCCCTCTGGTAGGAGATGGAAATGTTTTGGGGAGGCAGAGGCAAGAACCACAGCAGCAGGGATAGCCCGTAAAGGACTGACTGGAGCCCGGGCTTTCGTGACACTCTCCTCGTTAGCTCATCGTAAAGCAGACCCGGGGCAAGGGTGGCTTCCTCAGTGCAGTCACGCGCTGCTACGTGGAGAGTGGAGCCTGGAGCAACACGCCTTGGTCATCCCCGAGTGTTTAAGCTGGGCATGGAGTTTGTCAGCACTCCTGAGCAAGACACACAGCTCCAACTGCCTCTCCTTAGCCGGGGAGGCAACAGAAGTGCAGAGAAGGGAGCCTGAGAGGTTATTTACAGGCGGCTGCAGAGAGCACGACCCCCAGCCCCTGCCAGGCAGCCCCCCCAGCACCCTCGTTCACAGGCGCTGCCCCCTCCCAGCCTGCACAGGCAGCCTGGATCCCTTCTGCAGGAGAAACCACACGCTCTGCCTGGCAATATGCCACTTTTTTTTTTTTCTTTATGTTGCACTGCAGTTTTAACAAAGATACGAACATGCAGAGTAATGCCGCCTGTCAGCAGGAGCTCAGAAGAGAACGCAGCCATGCCTGTCAGTAGTCAGCAGGGAGAGAGGCTCTTGGAAAAGAGGCAGGAGACGCACTCCCAGCAAGAACAGCACCCCCAAAGACCCCCCCACATCCCCTCCCTTGCCTGCAGCCACAGACTCTCCAGCCTTCCCTTGCCATAGGACAGCAGTACAACCTCTCCAGCTGTGATGGGAACCCTCCCCTGAGGCCTGTGGGGCTCAGCCTGTTCCACTTCTGGCAAGAACAGAAGCAGCAGCAAGGAGGAGCAGGGTCTGTCTCTACTGCAATAGCTGTTTTTTTTTTAGACTGGTGTTTTCCCTTCCCAAGGAGGCAGACGGAGAATTATTTTATGAAACAAACTGGCCCTTGTTTTCACAGGAGAGCAGGAAAGCCGAGGGGAGGGGAGTAAAAACTTGGGAGTACCTGCTGCCAAACTGAAATGGCAAAGAGTGGATTAGCGGCTCTGAAGAGCCAGGAGATGAAGCTAAGCGATACATTAAGCATATGTCCCAAAACCTCTCAAGTCTGGCTCTTGTAGCCCTAACACCCTTTTTGCTCTAACCCCACCTTCTCTCCTAACTGCCGTTTGGGAAGTGTCGCAGATGGCTCTCACTGGAGCTGCTGCAGGCCGCTTCTGTGGCCTTGCGTTCTGCTCGACACAGGACAACTGAGGACGACTTCATGACGCTGCCTCCACAGCAAGCTCGGGTGGGGATGCTGGAAGTGTTTACTTGCCCAAGGTAAGGGATCCCTACATATCTGACAATACATATCCTGCCCCATTTGACGGGCTGACTGAGGCGGGGGTGGGGAGAAGGAGAGGGCTCAGTTGAATTTAGCCTTTGAAAAGTCCATTTCTGGATGCTGTTCCATGAACCTGCAAGGAAAACAAAGACAAGAGCTTGGGTACGAGGCAGCAGGAGCCACAGAACAGCTCCGTTTGGGGGTTGAGGCATCCCTACTTCCTGCACTACCAAGTTTGCTTCCTCCCCACGCCCTCCACAGCAGGGACTATTTTGCTGAGCTCCTCAGGACACACTCCCCGTACTACAAATGCTTTTTCCTCGGGTCAGTGGCATCAGCAATCCTACCAGCCATCAAGGTCAGCAAGTCCAGACACATAGGAGTTATTAATTATCAGACACACACCCTTTAACTGTTACCTCTCGGACAGACACGTAGCAGCTATGACACTGATTGCGGGGCAGAGGGGAGATTGTGAGGGTAGATTATGAGTTAAGCTCAAACGTGTTAGCTTACGCGTTACTGGGGACATGGGGGATATCTCCAGTGCTGCGACAGTGAAAACTCATGAAGGACATGACCAGAGAAATCTGGTTTCAGACTAGGTGCAACCTTATTTCAAATGTACTGCAATCCCAGCAGATAGGACTATTTGGACTCAGGCTGCCACATCAGAAAGTTCTAAGAACAATACGCTGTGCCTATGAGTGATCAGGAGTGATTAGTGCACATAGAAGCTCCTGGCTTCCTCCTCTGCCCTGCAATTCACCAAGGGATACAACACATAACTGCGTGGAGGATTCACGCACAAAGTGCAAATAAGGGCAAGCCTCTGTCTTCCTCCGTGCTCTCGTCTCACGGTTTCTCCTGAAACACCACCACAGCGTTTCCACTTTCCATTTCCACGGAAATACATGCTGCGACAACAGCGTCCTTGTTTAGCAGCCAGGAGGGCTTCACTGGCGGAGGTTAAGACCCACCTGGGTGTCACTGAGTCTACTTTGGCCTGAACAAAGTCTAAACTTCCTATCCCTTCTTTACCAGCCAATCTGCGCACAAGCCAAACTTCCAGAGCACTGAACGAGTGACCTTGCCCACGATCAGTGTCCTGTATGTGGACTTCCCAGGAGGAGAGGGCTACCTCCCATTCTGCTAACTCAACAGACAAGCACTAAGGAAGTCTGGACTCTGCTCTAAAACAGTTGCACCCTACACTGTACTCGGTGCACTGATCAGAGTGAAGCTTCTGCCACTACAGATAAGCCAAGGAAGAAAAGGAGTCAGGCCTGCTACACCGATCGTCCTTCCAGTCCTGAGGTAAGATGTGGGTTTGCACTTGCTGAAGAAGCTGTGTGACCCAGAATTGCCTTTGTGCCTTCCCAAATGGCCTTGGGAGCTCTGTGAGTAATTTCCCTGCTAAGGTGTGTTTATGCCAAACAGGGTAATAAAGATATAAAAGTGCTGTTGGCTTGGAGACAGCTGTCTGGTGGCAGGTGTGTAGGGAGGGCGATTATCTGGGCTACTGAGTAGAGGGAGATTAGGAAACAATCAAGACCATGTTAAAGTTCAGTAGAGATGGTACCTCCAGTACCAAACGTGCTTTCTGGACTTGAAATCAGCAGATTAAGACAATTCCAGAGCTAGGCTATTCCTAGAATTTCCCGTTATGCCTTCTACCCCCATAGGCTTTTACAGACACTGGTGGTTGGCCAACAATTCAACGACTATGTAACTGCAGATGTGAACACAGGTAGGATTGAAGGCCAGCCTGTCTTCTGCTCACGTATTTGTGTCAAAGAGGAGAGGGGCTTGGGAAAGCAAATACCCACAAATTAATGAGGTCTACGCACTTTTTCAAAATGTCTTGCTTCTTCTGTTCATCAGATGTGGGGAGACCCATGGATTTCTGTCGTTGATCATACATCATTTTCTCCACCATACTGCGAGTTTCGCTATCCAGGTCTGACAACTAAAAGCAAGGACTTCTATCAAAATTGGAATAACTTGTCTCAACCCATACATACACCCTGCTTGCAGAGAACACGAATGCATTGAGGTTATGCTACGCTGCGCGCATGGGCTACAGAAACACTTATACAGACAATAATCTATAGACTCAGCTTCATTCATTTGAAGTTTTGGGGGCGCTTATGTTCTATGATAGCATCATATGCAGCAGTACTCCCAGTATTGGTTTTACGCTGATAAAACAAAGACATAGAAGTTGAATGTGAGCCGAGTGTGAGCATATTTATGAGAAGGCTCCATTGAATATAACGGGGGGAGTTCTTACCTTTGAGTTCTCTGGATTAATTTTCTTGGTGTTGATTTCAGGGTCTGTGGAGACTAGTTTGTTCCACCATTCCATCTTGTTGATCTGAAGGAATGAAGAGGCAAAAAATCATTTATTTTTCCTGGACTTGCTCTAGGAATTTTAAATCTCAGTCACAGGAAAAAGATGCTGGAATCAAACTTTGACAGTTTTCTAAATGTCAGTAAAATCTGAACATGGATAAAGGCTACTACTTTCATTCCGAACCACTTTAGGCAGCCTGAATTTCCACAACTGGGAAATCTGAGAGTATGTCAGACGTCACGTTTGGCATGACATAAACGGGATTACAAAGCAAGCACCTGGAGAGGCCCAGAAGGGACACAATAAGCAATAAGGTCTGTCCCTGGATTTTCATGTCACTAACAGATGTCAAAACATGGCATTATTCCATTAAGGAACAAGTTTAAAATGGCTGATTTCTTTCCAGCTTCTCCTGAACTGCTGAGTAATCAACTGGATATCCTGGATTAGCATGAAGTTAGGCTGAAGACAGGGGGAACTTGCAATACCCCGCTTCTAATAGCATCACTGAGATTGTACCAAGGATAAGCATGGTTCTTCTGTTCCAGCTGACAAAGCCCAGGGCTTTCATAGGTTTTGTCATCTTCTTATTTTACCAGGGAGGAGGCAGACAAGTGTGACTCCTCCCTGATTCATTCTGCTTTACCTTCTCCAGGTGCACGGTGACTGTTTTACCATCTTCAATCAGCCAGGAGCTCTCCTCCACCTTCACTTCATTGAAAAGCTCTCCGTCAATGACAGGTGAATGGCCCTTCAGGCCAACTTTGAGGCGCCGTCTCTGGATATCCACCACCACGTCCTTCCCCTTCAACCTGAAGTTCACCTTGAAAGGGATGGCCAGCTGGACCAGACAAAGATCAGATTTGAGGAGCTGTGCAGTGAAGCCTCTCGGTTCCCTCTTGTGCTGCTATTCTAAGACTTTCTGCCTTGGTTTCACCCAAGTAAGACACAGCACACAGTATTTTCCTTGGGGTACTGAGTGAGCGGGAAGTGAAAGGATACAAGAGTAAGTTTGGCAACAGGATGGCCAATACCTCAAAGGCACCATAAAAAGGGAAGCAGATTTTAATGTCTTGTTAAAACAAGACCAAGGTTTGGCAAAGATAACTACAGCTTCTGGGAGTTTTATTTAGTTACCAAGCTCTCTCCCAGCTATTGATATGCTGCCATTAAGTACAACTAACAATCTTCCACAGGGCATCGGCTCCCCCATTCTTACCAGCACCTGTTCTTATTCCCTATCTCAGATTCCTCAGATCCTGGTAATAAGGCAATACTTACATCCAGTTCTGAAAGAGTCTGTGTCCATCTGTAATTTGGAAGGTCAGCTCCATTGCCAGAGTTGGGTTTAAGTTTTCCTTTATCCTTCTCATCTTCCTCTTCGTCATCTGTTTCCTAAGCAACCAATTTAAAGTGTAAAGAAAAAAGCTTTTCACGTTTCCATATATCTTTCACTCGTAACAACAGTTCTTGGTTTTTATAAGAATTTCAGGTCAGATGCACGTATTTGATGTTCACATAAATTTAGCCCAAAATGAAAACGTGTTTTAACAAAAACACAGTTACAAGAAAAAAAGCCAAAAAAAAACCCCCGTGTTGAAGCCTTTGGGAATTAAGTGTGTATTCTTGGAGAAAGCTAGACTAGACACCTGCTCACATTCACAGGAATTCTCACGGTTGTTCAGAAACATATTTCTCTCAACCTAAAATAAAGTCCCTAGATGAGCTTTACCTGTTTGTTAGAATCCGAAGATTCACCTTCATCTTCCGAGGGTTTCACTGGGACACTGTTAATCTGTCCTTGAGTCTCCTTCTTCTGTTTAAAAAGAGAACGAACAGGATCAGACAAGTGTTGGCACTTGGTGTTACTTGCTGATCTGACACTAGGTGGCCTCAGCCTCTTCAGCTGAAACTAAAGAGCAGGACTCAGAACTGCACCCAAAATTGATGGGGAATTTTCAGCCCTTAAAACAGTGTTACAGGAAAGCGGTGCTGCCAAGGGGAAGACTCCCTTGGTCCTCACACCTTCAGGACTGTAGCAGACAGCGTTGCTACCATCACAGCTTGCTGAAGGCAAAAAGGCAAAGGGAGTTATGGGACAATCCACATGAAAATGCAATGGTTTGGCCTAGGCTAATTTAATTTCGAAGCACACCAGTCTGGTGGGCCAGACACTGCAAAGGAACAAGTCTGAGCCCTTTTAACCACTCACTGCTACCCGAGCTACACGCAGGCCAGCGGAGGAGACAACCCAGATGGTACCTGCAGGCACCAGACATCGCTCTCACCTGGTCGATTTCTAGCTGCAGCCTTTCCGCTTCCTCATCTGTAAGTTCCTTAATCCTCGGCTCATTTGCTTCTTGCTTTTCTTTAGCAAGTTTCGCAGCTCTCTCTGCCTTTTCACGCCGCTCTGCCTCTTGACGAGCCTTTTTCTCTTTCCGCTCCTTCTGAGCTAGTTTGTTGTGATGGTTGAAGGTATCTGTGATCAGCTGAAAGACAGGAACGTGTATCAAAGGGGTTTAAAAAATCACTTTTTCAAACCCAGATGAAGCCAACTCACTGCCTACTGAGCACGAGAACATTTGTTAGTCATACAGATGATGTGACTTTTCCCTTCGTTTTCACTCTAGTCTTTTGACTGAAAATCTAGAGTAGGGGAAAACTCAAAATATTTAAATGTAGCCCTTCCTAGTTCTTCCTTGCACAGGGAGTGTATTTCCATGGAGATAACAGAAAAATAAAGATTCTCCATTTGTTTTGGCCTTTGTGAAAATCCAGCAGGACGAGCAGATGCCTAACCCAGCCATTTGACAGCTACTCAGTACATCTAGGACAGCTGGAAGAACGGACACCCTGGACCCAAGGTTTTTTTACCTACTTCTGACCTTTCCCACAACTGGGCTTTTCCCTGGGCACTAGACAGAGATTCAGCATCATGATTTAGAGGAGAAACGTTTGAAAAGCTCGGTGTTTTACACTAGGGGCAAGTTCCTACATAAATCTTTGCTTCTAACCTCACTCTAAATTCTCATGTTGTTGTGGCTATGAAAAGCAAAATCTCAAGGTCTCCAACGCAAACGGCCGTCCTGCTCAGGGGGAAAGCTGAGTACACAGGCAGGAAGCCAGAGCAATTGCCCCGTGGTCGATAACGCCAGCAGCGCTGTGCAAAGCAGCACGTATGAGAACTGAAGTCTGCTCCAGAAAACCATATAGACAGAACCTGAGAAAAGGAATCAGAGTGGAGAGATTTCTCAGATGGGGGTTTCAGGTACTGGTTTAGATATATCCCAGAAACTTTGGCGGGGGGGGATTCAGCACCTTTCCAGAGCAACTCAAAGCGTCCACGCCTAGTAATTTTGTAACCAACCACCAAGTATTTCTGCTTTGTTTTAAAGGGGAAAGAAAGATTTATTCACACAATGCGAGTCCAGTGTCTCCTAGGATACAGAATTCAAGACATGCATCTCCCAGCCTCTGTTCCTAACTGCACGATGATCCACGGTGAGCAAACTATTTACATTGCCCGTGCTTGTCAGTGTGCACACGCTGTGCTTCTCTCAATGTGCCACCACGCCCCCTTCACTCTACACAAGGGCTTCTCAAATGCCACCCCATAAAAGACGACAACTTTCCCACCCTTTCCTCTTTCTCTTTGATGCCAAAGGGCGAACAGAATTGGGGAAGCAACTTCTTCCATTTTTGTGGTGGTTACTATGGTGTCAGAGACTCTGCCTTGAGCACCTTTTCAGAAGGCCATAAAGCATTTTAACAGAAACCACCCAAGGACACGAACACTTTTCTTTTACAGGCAGAGACACGGATTTGCTATGGAATTGCCAACAACAGTAGCCAGGACCTCCAAAAGCACCAGCCAGTGCTCATCTCTGAAACGGTACTCAGGGTTTCACTCCCTGGGAGCACACAGTCCCCACGAGTTCAGGGAGATTTGCTCTCTAGTCTAAGAAAAACAGCAGTAGGCTTCATCTTTCTTACTTTGAAACCATCCTCCTTCCCATCCCTTACCTGCGTTAGTTTTGCCACTTTAGAGACTAGACAAGAGTACGTTACGCACTGCGTTAGCAATTAACAGCTGCCCTAACACATTCAACACGGCAGCAGCGCCTGCTTTCCTGGTGGAGTTCCAGTATCCAGGAAGGGGAACAGCTGCTCTACTGGTAAGTACAAGCAAGAAACCTTCACAAAGTCTGGCCAGTTCATGTTTGAATGCTCTGGTTCTTACTTCCCTACAGTGAAACAATTTAGTTTTTCAGCTCTCGAGCTGGGTGAGGAATACCTGCTGGGTAGGAGATGCTCAGGCTGCCAATGGGGCCACACGGACCCCCAGGCTTGCTCCCCAGCACGCTCGCTCCATACAGGTACCGCAGCCGCGAGACAAAGGTGCAGCTGCATATGCAGAGATGTGGACTTTGTGCTTTTTCTGAGATGAACAAACAAGGTAACCTGGGGTTATCAACACTGCGGTGTCTGTCACCGTTAAGTCACTGCATCTGGCAGATTTGCTTTCCAAACAAGCCTTTGGCCAGAGCATGGCAAAAAAAAATGCGCACCGTCGGTACCACTCCAACAAGCAATCATGCATGCCTCATCTCAGATAGGAGCAGCTCGTTATTACCTTGTTTCAGTGATGTACTTCATCAGCACCACGGGCTGCTAGTCCCCAAGTGCACCGTGATGCTTTGAGTTGTTCAGGCAGGGAAGTCTTAGCATGGCACAGACATGGGTGGCATGCGAAGACATAAAAGCTTGAAGATTTGGCGTTTTTACCTTCTCTGCTACTCCATCTTCTCCACCAGTGAAGAAATCTGTTTTACGCCTCAGGAAACTAAAGAACGTGTTCACAAGCTGGAAGAAGAAACAGGGAGGGGGGTGGCAGAAAGGGAGGAGAGAAAATAAAGCAATGAGACCAGATCGCTCCAAGCCACCTCACGTTTCTTGAGCAGCCTTTATTCTTTGTACTCCCTATCTGTGTCTGTGCCAGGATCGTACTGAAATCAGCCCCGTGACCGTTTCCCAGAGAAAATATCCAGTGATTTTTGTGGAGATCCAGCTCCTGGATTCCCAGTTTTCAGAAGGGGCGTTTGTGAGGTTTATGTGAAGAAGGGACCAGCAGTTTATTCTCAGGTCACCTCGGAGGTACACCCACTCTGATCTCCCAAGCTGTTATCTGAAGCAGGAATTTGGGTGGGTATGTATGTATACGTGCATATGTACACGTATGTACATAGATATAGGCCCGTACCATATTGTTTCTTTGCACGCCTGAACCCTCAAAGTGTGCGAACTCACCCTCCTCCATGTCCTGTTTATTTTTTACAAAATAACTACTAGCCGCCTGCCAGATATTGCTGATGAATTAGCAGTTACGAGCTGGCATCCCCAAAACACCCCTGTGGAAATCCATACTCTCAGTGGACTTGACTTTCTTTTATTTCCCAGGAATTCTGTCCTGTCAGTATTTCAATCAGAGGTTTCACTACAGCACGAGGAGCTGTCACTAGCACCATTTCCCCTGAACGGTTTGTGTGTGGGATGTTCGCACACTCTCCAGCCCTCCCGCAGGTCAGCACCGGGACCCTCTGAGCCCCCAGCAAGAGTCAGCATGGCGGGAAGCGTGAGGTGTGTCAGCAGAGCCCCGACCACGAGGAGGGGAACTACGTTCACGTTCAAGCACGCTTCACGGTCAAGCCTAAACCCATCAGGTCTCAGGGGGTCACGACCAGGTGGGTGTGCTGGGCAAGCGGGACAGAGACAGTCGAGCCTCCCCTGCGGTGCTTTGCTGGGACCGGGCACGGGTGCTGCCAGCGCACACCGAAACCTCCGGCGGGGCAGCGGCTCAGCCTGACCGAGGGCTGGGGGCCCGCGGCTGGGAAGCCCGGAGGCGGCAGGAACCGGGGTGTAAGGCTGCGGTGAGGGCACAGGCCGGAGCTCCTCAGCCCCTCGTGCGCATCACGGTAATTAATTAGCGCGTCCTCCGCGCTCCCGGGCGCTGGCGCAGGCCTGAGCCGTTATCGTCGCTCCCGGAGAGAAGCGGAGCCTCGACGACGGTGAGGAGGACACATGTCTCCCGCACCGCACGTGCACCGCCCGGGGAGGGCCGGGATCGGGCCGCCCCCACCTCCGCTCGCTCCTCCCGCCCCGCCCTCCCCCCTCCGTGCATACGGAAAAGCTTCCGCCGCCCCATCCCGCGCCCGGGCCCGGCGGCGCTACCTCGCGCACGCCGCCCTGGTGCTGCTGGGCCATGGCGAGGAGCATGCCGTCGAAGCGGTCCTCCTGCTCCGCCGCCTCCTCCGCGCTCAGCCCCATCCTGCCCGCCGCACCGGCCGCCTCAGCCCCTCACGCCGGCGCCCGGAACCGGAAACGGCGCGAACGGAAGCACGCGCGCGCCTCCCCCACCCACCAATCCCAGCGCCCGTCCGCCCCTCTCTCTTCGCGGATTGGCCGCGGCCGCGTCCAATCCGCCGGAGGGAGGCGGGACACGAGACGCGGGGTCCGGTTGCTATAGCAACGGCCTGTCTGGTCCCTTCCAGAAAGCTCGGCGTGACCCCGGGTGGGGTGTCAGAGGTCAAAGTGCAGAGGGCGGGGGCGGGGGGGGCAGAGGCCGCCCGGGGGCCGCGGGCGCTGCCCCGTGTCTCGGCCGGGCCTTGCTCTGCCCTCCCGGGGGCCGCAGGCCCGCACGCCGCCGGCCACCAGCTGCGGTGACGGGAAGCGGCTCCCGGGAGCTGCCGCGGGGCCTCCCCGGGCTCCGTCAGCCGCCCCGTCCTGCCCTCCCCTCTGTGTCCCCGCTCGGCGGGCCAAGGCCTGCATCCCGCCCTTCCTCCCGGTGAGTTACCGCCTTCCCCGGGGGAGGTTTCTGCCTCCCCGCCGCAGGAATCCCTCACCCTGCCACCAGCCCCCTGGAAATCCGTCATCAGAAGCTCCTCAATTCCTGCCTCAATTTCTGCCGGTGAACGGATAAAAACGCCTGGTAATTCAAGGTGAAAACCTGAGAATTTGCCCTTCCCCTGCCCTGCGTTCCCTCTGAGAGACACGAAGCGATGGGCCCTGCCTGGCATTGACTACTCCAGTCCGTCGGTTCACTGGGTTTCTCTCCCCTGACCGTAACAACACCAGTCTCCTGTCAGCAAGGTTAGGCAAACAGCCGCTCATCAAACGACTTCCAGGTTGCTCTTCCCAAGGCCGCAGCGCACAGGCCGTTGAACACAGGGCCCAGACAGTGCCCTCTCTGTTTGTGCCTGTGTGTGAACCTCCTGGCAGCGACGCCTGCCATACAGCGCTGCCCGGTGACGGCGCGGGGCCTTGGTGCCATGGTACAGGCTGGGTTAATGACTTTGTTTATACTGTTTGGGTAATCGCGATAAGGCCGCCCAACCCGCTGACCCCCCCTCCCCGCGCCACTGGCGCTTCATTGAGAAAACGGCTGTTGGCGCCGCGCGGAGAACTCGTTTGCCCCGGCCAATCAGCCTAGGGACGGCTGTGGTGGTTTTTTTTTTTTTTTTTAATGAGGACCGCTTAATCACAGAGCGGTCAAGGCTGTGGAGGGGTGTTTCACTGGTGACCCAGCCTTATAAGAGCTGGTTTGAGCAGCCGTGGGCTGGCAGAGCTGGGAGGACGGGGAGAATCCAGCCAGCAACGGAGGGTTTGGGAGGGATTTTACGGCTTTCTTCCATCCGCTGTAGCAGGAGCCGAGTTTCACCAAGGATCCAGCCGCCCGGCTCAGCTATGACCACCAGCGGCATGGATGTGGACTGTGAGAGGTGCCAGTGCCACAGCGAAGACAAGCGCACCGCCATCCTCTACACCATCCTCAGCCAGAACCTGAACCACAGCCGGGGCGGCCACAGCCCAGCCCACCAGCGCTGCCTCTGCCACCAGCGCCGGACCGTCTGCCTCCGCACGCCCCCACATCACCTGCCAGGCGGCCTCCAACGTGCTGGTAAAAACCATCAGCTTCATGAAAAACCTCCCTTCCTTCCACCTGCTGCCGCGAGAGGATCAACTCCTGCTGCTGGACAGCTGCTGGGTCCCCCTCTTCCTCCTGGGGCTGGTCCAGGAGATGGTGACCTTCGAGGTGATGGAGACCCCAGCCCCCAGCATGCTCAAGAAGATCCTCCTCGACGGCCAAAGCAAACGGCAGGAGCCCGAGCGGACGCAGCCCACGCTGGCTGCCGTGCAGCGGCTGCAATGCTGCCTGAACACCTTCTGGAGCCTGGACCTGAGCCCCAAGGAATACGCCTACCTGAAGGGAGCCATTCTCTTCAATCCCGGTGAGTACCGGGCCCTCGCGGCTCTGCCTGCCGTCAGGAGAGCACATCCCACACACGTTAGCGTGTGAACACGCACCTCTCGGCTTGGAGACGTGCAGAGCGCGGGCAGGCATGTGTGTGAGAGCGGGGAGGGCTGGTTACCTTATCCTTAACACCGATTGTTACCAAATGCACCGGGAAGCGGGGAGGAGGGATGTCAAATGTAGTGGTAGAAGCCAGAGACCTTTGCCTGCCCTGCAGACAATAAAGGACCCGGGATTTAATTTGTAAAGCGTGGGTTTGCCCAGTTAACTACTTTTGCTCCCTCAAAACAGCAGCCCTGAAATCGCTACCTCTCAGTGGTGCTGCGTACATCTCACGAGCGTGATCTCGGAGATCCCTTCTGAAAAATGGGGAAGGAAGGAAGGGTGGGGACAGGAGAAACCTGGGGCTGTTTTCCAGCCTCCCTCATCACCGGCTTTTCCTCCTCTCCCTTGGCAGATGTCCCCGGGCTGAGGGCCTCCCTGTACATTGAGAGCCTCCAGCGGGAAGCCCAGAGAGCGCTTCAGGAGGTCCTGCAGCCTCTGCACCCCGAGGACCAGGGCCGCTTTGCCCGCATTTTGCTGATAGCCTCCACCTTAAAATCGATCTCTCCCGCCCTCATCACGGATCTCTTCTTCCGACCCGTCATCGGCAACACGGACATCATCGAGCTCATTGTGGAAATGCTGTTATGAAATAACTGGCGGGCGGCTGGCTCCCGCCGCACGCGTGGCGTGCTGAGCAGCTGCGCTCGGCCGCCAGCCCCGTGGATGCTCCCCACACCTCACCGGGCAGCAAAGCAAATCTGGGAGCGGGGATTTAGCACAGACAGGCGCTCTGGACTCTGCAGGGAACTGCGCGTTTCGGTAGGGCTGAGGCCAGAGGATTCAGCCAGGCTGCAGCAGAGCACATGGAGAAACAGCTCCGGTTCAGCAGATGTTTACAGCAGCTCCCGCTCCGCCTGTGCCGGTCTCCGTTTCGGAGAGTGCGTGTGCGGGTGACAGGTTTCTTTCCCTGTTGTGTAGCCAGAGCTGCTCAGTCGCCTGCAAGCAGACCCCAGAGCAGGTCAGGTTAGAGCCCTGTCCCGGTTTTTACTCAATGAATCCTTGGTCCCACTGAAATCAATGTGCATTTTGCTGTTAACTCCAAGAGATGAGGTTGTCCTCAACTAACGGCTTGATCCTGCGGTGTTTAGGCACACTGAATAACATGTCTTCAGTGGGATCGCTCACCGAATGCAAACATTATGGAATTATGTCTAGGTAAAGTCTTGGTCTGTCTATTGTGCTTGAAATCTTAGAAATAATGATGAAGGATCTTCCTCAGGCAGCAAGAGGAAAAAAGCCAGAGTATTAAATCTCACAGGATGTGCCGATTCACCCCTCCTACCTTTTCTTAGATTGTATCTTTTCTCCGTAATGCCATGAAACACAACAGAACTGTTCGCAGGGCAATGCATTACCTAAGAGCACCTAAACCTATTGTGCATCATCTTGGGCTGCGGGCTTACCTCCGTTTGTGCAACAATGAGTGACCCCCTGATCTGTGAACGCTGTGGAGACGAGCGGAGCTGGTTTAGTGGTAGAACCAAACGTCCCTCCATCGAGTTAGAGCCGGGTGCGCGCGTAGCACGCCTGGAAAGCTCGCTCCTCCTGCCTGCAGCTTCTGCAACACATTAGATGTCAGTATTTTATAAGTGAACATTCTTGCGGTTTGTATATAAGATGCAGTAAATTATTTTTTTAATAAAATATTTTACATTTTGGAACATGGTGGTGACTTTTTAGAGATGGTGTTAAATTTCAGAGGGGGGGGTTAGAAAAGCCGGCTGCAGGCCCAGCGTGGAAAAGACGCTCAAATGAAAAGGGGCTTTCCATAAAAATCTGTCTGCCTTGCCGTGGCGAGGGAGCGTTGCGATGTGGACACACATCGATCACCGCCAGTGGCAGCTGTCTGATGAACAGCCCCACAGCACAAAAAAAAACCCCAGTGTGCCCAGCGGACAGAAATTTGCAGAGGCAGCGGAATCGCAGCCCGTCCTCGTGTTGTGACTTTCTCCAGGCGTCAAGCCTCACCCTGAGGGCTCCTGGCCCAGCAGCGACGTTGGAGGTGGATGCTCTGACTCACCTGGACGCGCTACACCGTCCTGTTTGCCTTGCCCAACCCGGCCAAAGCATCAGGAAAAGCCGCACGAAGCCTCCCCGTGCCCTGTCACCCTCCTACCCACAGAAACACCTCGAACGTTAGCCAGCAGCCCAGTGGGAGGAAGGACTGCTTTGTCAGTCTGTCCCTCCACCTCTCAGCGTGGCTGCCAAACAGTGACGGGTGGCTTCCAAGGTGATCTCAGCCCCGTGATGGCCGTTTTCCACGGGGAGAGAGCGCGTGAGTCGCCGGATGATTTCCACAGGCCCACGCCAGCCACGGGCAGCCCTGAGCAGCGCAGCCTGATGATGCATGCGTGAGTCATGGCACACGGGATGCCAACAGCCCCGCTGCCAGAGTTACCCCAAACCGGGCACGCAGATGCTTTGGTGAAGGGCAGAGCCCCCGGCACCTCCATCCTGCCACCGGTCCCACCAGCCCCTGTGGACAGGGGATCGCTGTGGGCTCCTCTGTCCGGTGTGGCACCCACCCGTGTCACTGCCCATGAGGCAGGTCTGACACCACAGGGCCACCCCTCCATTGTGGGAGACGCAGTACTGGAACTTTACCAAGAGGGCAAGGCCAGGACCCCTCACAAGGGGCTGCGCTGTGTGGCAGCGGGGGCCTGGCCACCCCCAGCACCCTGACACCCCCAGGGCCTGGGACCCCCACTGGGGCCTGGCGACCCTCTGCCACCCCCGGGGCCTCTGACCCACCTCGAGGCCTGGCCACCCCAGGGCCTGTCACCTCCATTGGGGCCTGGACGCCCTCAGCCCGCTGCCACCCCCAGGGCCTGTGACCCCCCCGGAGCCTGGTGACACTCTGCCACCCCCAGGGCCTGTGACCCCCCCGGAGCCTGGTGACACTCTGCCACCCCCAGGGCCTGTGACCCCCCCCGGAGCCTGGTGACACTCTGCCACCCCCAGGGCCTGTGACCCCCCCCGGAGCCTGGTGACACTCTGCCACCCCCAGGGCCTGTGACCCCCCCCGGAGCCCGGCGACCCTCTGCCACCCCCAGGGCCTGTGACCCCCCCCCCGGAGCCTGGTGACACTCTGCCACCCCCAGGGCCTGTGACACCCCCCCCCCCGGAGCCTGGCGACCCTCTGCCACCCCCAGGGCCTGTGACCCCCCCCCCGGAGCCCGGCGACCCTCTGCCACCCCCAGGGCCTGTGACCCCCCCCGGAGCCTGGTGACACTCTGCCACCCCCAGGGCCTGTGACCCCCCCCGGAGCCTGGTGACACTCTGCCACCCCCAGGGCCTGTGACCCCCCCCGGAGCCTGGTGACACTCTGCCACCCCCAGGGCCTGTGACCCCCCCCCCCGGAGCCTGGCGACCCCTCGGGGCCTGTGACCCCCCCGTGGGGCCTGACCCCCCCCAGGACGCCCCGCGCCCCCTCCCGGCTGCAGCGCGCTCCCCCGCCACCAGGCGGCGCCCGCTCTGCGCTCCGGTAGTGACGTCATCACCGCGCGCCGACCTGCCGTGACGCGCCGTCCCGCTGGGGCAAGATGGCGGCGCCCAGCTGTAGCGCCGGTAATGGCGGCCCCGCCGCCGCCCGCTACTGCCTGGTGAGCGGCATCCCGGCCGCGTTGCGCTCCGCCCAGCTCCGCGCCTACTTCAGCCAGTTCGTGGAGGTCGGCGGCTTCCTCTGCTTCCACTACCGTCACCGCCCCGAGCGCCCGCCGGCGGGCGGCGGCGAGGAGGCCGCGGCACCGCGCACTTGCTCCTGCCTGGTGGCCGTGCAGCCCGGCCGCGCCCGCCGCTTCGTCCGCATGTACTCGGGCAAGCGCTGGGTCGGGCCTGGCGGCGTCTCGCTGCCCGGCCGCTGCCTCATCCACAGGGTCCGCCTCAGCCCCGGGACAGGTACGAGCGGGCACCGGGGGGGGGCCGGGCCGGGCCGGGCCTTCCCGCACGGGTCTGGAAGGGTCCGGAGGGCCCCTTGGGCACCGGGTCCTGCCTCTGCGGCTCCCAGCAGGCAACCTGAGGGCACCGGGTGGTTAAAACCCTCAGGGAGTTTCCTTAATGCCTTAAATCCATTATGAGGCAGGAAGAGTCAGTTTGGCGTCTGCTCATCCCTCTCCTGCCCGGGAGGGCCCTGATTTACCCCTCTCCGATGGAGTGTGCGTGCGTGTTCCCCTACAAAACCATTCCTTTTCTCCTCCAGGCACGGAGACGTTTCCCTACAGCGGGGACAAGACAGCCGTAAGCGAATCTGTCGCAGAAGCGGACTTGAAGCGGCTGCCTGAGTTCAACCCCCCTTCATTCATGCCTTACGGGAACGTGGGCACCCCCCTGAAAGTTTTTCTGGAGCTGATCCGGGCCTGCCGGCTGCCTCCCCGGATTATCAAGAAATTGCAGCTGGATTTTCCAAAGACAGGCTCATCCCGTAGGTATGGGAATGTGCCTTTTGAATACCAGGACAGTGAGACAGTTACAGAAGAAGAAAGAGTTTACACTGCTACGGGGGATGAGATCACAGAGGAAGAGGGGCCTGTGGCAAGATCTGAGGTGACTCACCCAGCCAGAGCTGAGGAAGATGAGGAGGAGCAGGAGAAGGAGGAAGAGGAGTCGCACTCAGATGATGTAAGTGGATTTTTCTAGCACCGTTCGAGGTTAGCTATTGTAGCTGCAAAGCTGAGGGAGCCACTATAACTCTCCCAGAGCTCATTTTTAATATTTTAATTGTATTGTATAAATTGCTTGTCTAAAAACGGTGTTAAAATACATTTGTTCACGTGTTGGTACACTGAGCCCCTTGCTGCATGAACAGTGCGGGCATTAACGCTTCTGAAACTGCTTGTCCAAATCAAGCTGGTTGTAGGGGTTGAGCCCAAAGGGTTTGGTCCAGAGGAGCGAGCTCGGGTGGAGGCTGGTGCTGCGGGAGCAGATCTCTGCCCTGCCTCATGGCAGATTGGTTCAGCTCTGCTGCTGCTTGTAAATGAGGTGACCGGAGATTCCGGAGTACCTTCATATGCTGGAAATGACACGCGGAGCTGTACAAGCGGTTGACCTTGAATGCTCCTCTGATTGAAGTTAGTCATTCCGAGAAAAATGGCTTTCGTGACAAAGAATCCTAGAAAACTGGGCTGGACAGGCTCTCTGGAGACTATCTCGCTCCCTCCACCTGACAGATGCCTGTCTAGCCTGTTCTCACAAACCTCTGTCATTACAGAGGCAGCACAATCCCAAGGCAAGCCATTCCCCTTCTTTGCTATACCAGAGTTAACTTAGATGCCAAATCTTTGCTGCAATTTTGTCGCATTAGGTTCTCCTAGCAACAGCGGACACAGAGGAGGTTTTGTTCCCTCCTTTACAAACTTTTTATTCAGTCTTTTCTTCTCCAGACTAAACAGACTCCTCTAGCCGTTTCTCACAGGCTCTGTTTCCTGGATCTCTAGTCATTCTTTTGGCTGTTCCTAAGCTGGTTAATGTCTTCCTTGGAGGGCTCTGCCCAGAACTGGGCAGGCAGCAGTAAAGCTGTCAGTGTGATCTGTGTCTGTGCCAGCGAGCTGCTTCGCTGGCACTGACACAATCTCTTTAGGGATCAACTTGAGTGGAATTAATTTGTTGCTAGTGCTGACTTTACGTACAACACACCTGCTCCTTAAATGGGCATCTTTGCGTTACAGATTGGGTACGCTGCTGAAAGCATGCCGTGAAGTGGGTGTGATGTGGTATTTTTCACCACTTCTGTCTGCTGACTCTGAAGATGGCATTAGTCAGGGGAATGAGGTCATCAGTGCCGGTCGTGTTAGTGCCTGAAAACAGCAGGCTGAGACGAGCTCTGTTGACAAAGCTGTTTCGTAGGGAAGGTGTTGAGATGGGCTGCGAGGGTTGGGGAAACAGGGAGGAGGCTGTGTGCTGTTGTGTTGCCCACCTTTCACCAGTTCCTTTGCAGGACAATGATACCTGTGAGGAGTGGGAGCGACACGAGGCTCTGCACGAGGACGTGACCAAGCAGGACCGCGTGGAGGAGCGGCTCTTTGAAGAGGAGATTGAGCTGAAATGGGAGAAGGGCGGCTCTGGCCTTGTCTTCTACACAGATGCTCAGTACTGGCAGGAGAAGAATGGAGGTAACGCTGGTGTTTGTGTCGCTGAGCCACAAACTAACCACCACAAGCTGTGGGGCCCAGCCCTGCAGGTAAATCAGGTATAACCCCATATGAGTATTCCAGATCAGCTACAGATACGGGCATCTTGCCATCACTTTTTAAGCCTTCCCTTGATCACAAAACCTGCAGTGGTTCCATGCAGTTGCCAGAGACCCCAGTGGTCCTACTGGCAGCCTGTTGTGTAGGCGCTGTGGTTTGTGGAGTCTCTAATACCGTTTCCTTCCCATTTTGTTAGAGAAAATAGGGAGCTGGGCCACCAGAAAACAGCCCTTCTGTGTCAGACTTCCACAACCATCACCAAAAAAAGTGCTTTCCTTCTCTTGGCAGACTTTGATGAGCAGACTGCGGATGACTGGGATGTGGACATGAGCATCTACTATGACAAAGGTATCATCTGAGCTGAACCCCCCTCCAGGAAACCAGGGAGGTTGGGAAATTCTGACGCTGCAGAATTTCTGCAGTGGGGAACTCTTTGGCTTTCTCATCCTTTGAAAGCATCCAAGACGTCAGTGTACTTGAAACAACGTTTTTCTTGTCTGGCAGTGAGAGTTGCCAAAAAGAACAGGTTCTGCCTCCTTGTTGTGTGGTACTCTGGGGGAAGTGATGGTAGTGAACAGCTTTGCTGAGCTGTGCTGCTCTGACTCTAGCTTCTTTCTCCCTAGACGGAGGTGATAAGGATGCTCGGGACTCGGTCCAGATGTGGCTGGAACAGCGACTCCGGGACGGCTTGGAGGATGGGTCCGTTTCAGGGCAACAGATCGGCACCTTCGAGAGATACACCAAGGTGAGCTCTCAGGAGAGGATGGGGCAGGACGGGAAAGGCTGTGGTGGCGATGCTCAGAGGAGGTGGGTTAGGGGGAGGAGGGCTCTGGGAAGCTGAGGATGAGCTTTGTCCAGCTCTGTGATGTTTTTTCCCCTCTCCCAGGGCTTTGGCAGGAAGGTGCTGGAGCAGCAGGGCTGGACGGAGGGGCTGGGGCTGGGGAGCAGCAACTCTGGAATGGCCGAAGCTCTGGACAACGAGGGTCAGAACCCCAGATGCAAGAGGGGGCTGGGGTAAGTACCCAACCCTGCCCTGCCAGCCTGTGTTCAGAGCCTCTGCCCGGGCTCTCTGGGCTGACGCAGCAGCTGACTGGCCGCAAAAGGAGCGGAGTGTGAACCAGAACTGTAAGGCTGGCCCAGGGATCTGCCTTTCTTTGCGCAGCTGGTGGCAGGGCCTGCCACAGCGCTCCAGAGCTAAATACGCTGCTCTTCCTGACAGCCCAGTGCTCCTTAGAGGAGGAGCTTGTGGTGTTGGAGTAGGACTGGAACCATTTGCAGAGTCACGCAGCACTCAAACACAGAGGGAGAGCTGTGCTTGAGGATTGAGGGTCACCTCTGCTACCGTATTCTGGTGGGGAAAGCCCAAGTGACCTGAGCTGGAGCTGTGCACCTCACCCCTACCTTCTCTGCGGGGTTTCTGGAGGCTTTGTGTGGTGCTGTGTTTCACCGTGAGGGCTGGCTCTTGTTCTAGTGCAATCTCGCAACCAGGAATAGGACAAAAATCCTTATTGCTCTGAATCGGTCCACTTCTCCCCTGCAGCATGTGAAGGAGATGAGCTGGGATGCACAGGGGTGTCTGACTGCCACAGCAATGCTGGACCAAACGTGTCCTGCTTCCCTCTAGGTACCACGGGGAAAAACTACCAACCTTCAGCAAGGTGAAAAAGCCCCGGCGGGATGCTCCCATCCTCATCTCAACCATTTATGATGACCCTGACCCAAAGGACAGCAGTGACCAGCTGCTCAGGCGCCAGCCACCCACTGCCATGAAGTACAGGCAGGACATGGCGTTTGTCCGGGCATCACACGGTGCTCTGGAGAGCTCCAGTGCCCAGTCACGCTGAGCAGAGACTGTCACAGAGCCTTTGTACTGGTTCTGCTCCGGTCGAGCACAGGCTGGCTCCTGGTCTCGGGTTTGGAGTAGGGTGTTCATATATTTATTTTTGGAAGAAATACAGACTTGTAACAGAAATTGCCTCAGTGGGGTTTTTTCCCCTGATGGAACCATTCAAATGAGGGGAAGTAGTGCTGGTCCCATTTGTTCACAGGGGACGCGGAAGGGTGCTGCGTTTCTGACTGGCGGTTTAAAGCTGGTACTACTGCCTGGATCAACCAAGCTTGTGTGCTAGGTCAGCCTAAAAAACCAGAACTCGTAGTTCATGCCTGCCTGAGACCCAGGGAAGGACAAGTACAGACAGGGCCAGCCGTGGCACGGTAACTGTCCTGCAGAAAGCTCGCTGCTGGCCCGCAGCTTCGCGTTGCTTGGGCGTGACAATCCCACACTCCTGAGAGAAACTCGTCGGGATGAAAGACTCATCCTGGCAGCCTCCAGAGGAATTCTGCGGGAGGCGTTTCCCTGCGGTCGGGCGTAGCGGGTGCTTCCTTCCACGGCTCTCCAATGTGCTCTGCCCCGTTTTCCTGACTCAGGCACTCTTCTGGGGTGGGGGCGAGAGCCTTCGTCCCAGTGACCCCGTACTGGAGGGTTAAATGCGAATTGGTGAACGCTCTGCTGGCAGGCTCCGGCTTGGCCCCGTGCACCTTCCTTAAGGCTATTGCTGTGTCAAGGGCGGATACAGGGAGTAGTTTCCCCTTCTCTTGGAGACAGAGCTGGGAATGGGGTTGTGCCGGAGGGACAAGGGCCAGGGCCGGGACTCGAACCCGCAACTCGGAGCCGGATTCCGGGCTCGGGCTCCCGGCGATGGAGAAGCTGCGCGTCCCTCCGGCCGCCAGGGGGCACTGTGGTGCTGGCAGCCATTCTTTCCCCCGGAACGCGGCGCTCGGGGCCCGCGGCGACCCGGAACCGGAACCGGCACCTGTGGCGGGAGGCGGTGAGCGGCCTACCGGGACCGGGGGTGGCCTGGGGCGGGGGTCATGAGGGAGATGGGGGGCGGTATGAGGGATGAAGGGGCCTGGGCAAGGAGGGGGGATGTGGGGGGAAAGGGTGTCATGGGGGAGAAGGGACATGGGGGGAAAGGGGGAAGAGGGGCCGTGGGGAGGTGCAGGCAGAGGGGGGATGGAGGCAGAGGGGACACGGGAGGTGTGGGACATGGCGGGAGAGGGGATGTGGGGTGGGGGAAGGAGTGTGTGGGAGAGGGGAGGTGGGCTGGCATGGGGAGAAGGGGGGATACGTGGGGAGTGGGAATGGGGGGGTGACATGGGGAGGAGAGGGGACACGAAGAAGAAAAGGGACGTGGGGATCTGGAGAAACGGAGAGGAGGACATGGGGCCATGCTGGGGCGAAGGAGGGAACGTGTGGGCGCTGCCACATCGGGAAGGACCCAACTGGGGTAAATCCCGCCCCACAGGCGGGCAGGAGTGGGGATCTGCATCCCGCAGGGATCTGCGTCCTGCAGGCACAGCCCTGGGGCTCTGGTTGGGGGTTTGGGCCTGTTTTCAGCCCCGGCCTCCCCAGCTGGGGGGTGACAGGGTAATGTCCGCCCCGGCGCCGGGCTCAGCTGTGCAAGGCGTGACGGGAGGCAGCAGTTATACAATGGCGCTTTCCCTTCCTCTCCACCCGCTCCCTGGGTGTGAATTCCAGCAGATCGCGTTCGTATAAATGCAAATAAAATGGTAAATGGGAGCTCTTCCTTTCTCAGTCAACAGAAGGAGAAGGAAATGAGCCGACATGTCTGAGGGCAGCAAAGGGAGCTCGCTGGCCTTCGGCCAGGTAGTAATCGGGCCTCCGGGCTCTGGGAAGACGACCTACTGCCACGGCATGCAGGAGTTCATGGGCAGGATCGGGCGCAAGGTGACGGTGGTGAACCTGGACCCCGCCAATGAGGTGATGCCCTACCAGTGTGCCGTGGACATCGCTGAGCTCATCACCCTGCCCGACGCGATGGAGAACTTGAAGCTGGGGCCCAACGGAGGGTTGATCTACTGCATGGAGTACCTGGAGGCCAACTTCGACTGGCTGCAGGAGAAGCTGGCTGCGTTCAGGGGTCACTACTACTTGTTCGACTGCCCAGGGCAGGTGGAGCTCTACACCCACCACGACGCCCTGAAGAACGTCTTCGCGCAGTTGGCCAAGTGGAATTTCAGGGTAGGTTTGGAGCTCCGCAGGGAGCTGGGATCAGCACCCGGCACCCCACCTGCTTGTGCCAGGGACTTAGAAGCTGTACGGCACATGGTCAGAGCTTTTGATTGTGGATACTAATGACTGTTTTCTTTACTAACCTGTTTGGCCTTTCACATGAGACAGCTTTATCAGGGAAGGAGGGGAATTTTGCCCCATTTTATGCTGGGAGGGATTAGCGAAAGAGTGACTTGTTCAGGGCATTTAATGCAGTGGGATTATCATGAACAGAAACAGAGATTTCTTCCTCACACACTCTCGCTGTACTCCAGGGTCCTCTCCACGGACCTTGTGCGTTTTATCTGAGTAGGTGCTGTATTTCGGAGCGGGGAGGTAGATGTGTGTGCTGGGTGAGCAGGGACCCTTTGCACAGCACTGTGAGAAATCCAGGCGTCATCTCAGGCCCTACCTGGCTCTCCTGCAGCCAAGCCGAATGGCTCTGCACGTTGTAGTACGTGCTCTGTGCTTTCTTGCACAATGGAAGATGCAAATGAGGAAGCACAGGTGAGAAGAGTCCCATAACCAAGCTAACTTGCTTACGTTGCATTTGGTTTGCATTTGGGCCAAACCATGAATGTGCAAACCGTATATGGTGTGAGCAAGAAGGGCAAGTTCATTTGGTTGAGAATGTCACTGGGAATCTGCACATTAGGAATTATTTTTATTCAAATAAATGTACATGAAATTGTAGTTACTAAAAAAAGATAGTTACACGGCTGTTTTGATGCTCGCTCGAGTGCTTACACCTGCCTGTGAGCTTTAAACTGGCTTTTTTTGCTGCAGAAGCATAGCTGTGACTCAACCACACTCGACTATAGAGCCCTGACTTTGAGTAACATTGTGTAACAGGCAGTAACTTAACAGAGATCTCAGACCACATTGTTACAGCTGCACGAAACGCAGGGAATCAAACTGCTCATTAATTTAATTATTAATTATTATTTCAAACCACATGACAATTGGTTCTCGCAGCAGAGCATGGTATGCTACAGTTACTGCTCCTGAGTGTACGCTGTGCGTGAGCATTCCTGTGGCGAAGGTGGAAATCTGGAGGCAGGTGTGTCGTTCAGAACGAGAGTTAACCCCCAGCTCCCACCCCCAAAAAACCTGCAGCGTTCAGGCAAGCCTGGAAACTTCATCTGCAAAGAAAGAAGCCCTGAGAAAAGGAAGAGCAGTTGCAGGTTTCAGTACCTTTCAGTACTGCTGGTGGAGCTCAGCACCCCTATAAGCCTCCCCACAGCCCTTTCTGTGCACCAGCACCCTGGGTCCTGAATCCCCAGGTGGTCCATGGGTGTGAATGTGGCGATCTATACTTCTGTATAAATATGTGCACTCATATATGAGGGTGTTTTATATGCAGGAGCTAGAAGGTAGGTCGTAACTTTCCCTACGTGGGAGTCTATGTGGCTATAGTCAGGTCTGAACAGATTGTCCTGTAGCCACTTCTCAGACTGTCCCAAAAAGGAAGCGGACGGACTCGTCACCGGGCATGACCTTGTGCCGTCCCTTTGTGCCTTTGCTCCCCAGCTGGCTGCGGTGCATTTGGTGGATTCTCACTACTGCACAGACCCTGGCAAATTCATCTCTGTTCTCTGCACCTCGCTCTCCACCATGCTGCACGTGGAACTGCCCCATGTCAACGTCCTCTCCAAGATGGACCTGATCGAGCAATATGGCAAGCTGGGTAAGAGCCTTTGCAAGAGAGACACGTAGAATTGGGTGCAGGTTAGCTACTCAGGTACAGGGATGTACGGCTGGGAGATGGTGGGGGAACTGGCATAAATCTCACCGGCTTCTTGGTGGCATGTTCTGGCCAGGGAAGCCCCAATATTTACAGATTGCTTTCAGAGCTTCCTTGTGTTTCCCTTCAGCTTTCAACCTGGATTATTACACAGAGGTCCTGGACCTCTCTTACTTGGTTGACCATTTAGCTTCCGACCCCTTCTTCAGAAATTACCGCCGCCTCAATGAGAAGCTGGTGGAGGTGATCGAGGACTACAGCCTGGTGTCCTTCGTTCCGCTCAACATCCAGGTGATGCAGCAGGAGGAATGGGGCAGAGAGGGCAGGGAGTGTTGGATATGTAGTCAGCACAGTTTGGTAGCAGCTAGGTTACGTCTGCTTAGAGCCACGAGGGCTGAAAAGCTCAGCTGTGAAGAGACTACGGGATGGAGAAGGACAGTGAAATGCACCCAGTCTTGTAAATGACCTGTGGCAGCCAAAGGAAGAGAAGAGGCTAATGAGCTTGGGGCTATGTGGGCCTTGTGTCCTGGGGTGGGGAATTAAGACTCCCCCTTCATTCAGCTCTTCTGTGCCTGCATTTCAAATCCGGGCAAAGTATTACCGAAAACATTTTTAAATTAGGGAGCACAAGATAATTAGAAGATTGGGAGGAATACATTTGGGAGGAAGGGCTGAAAACGTTAATCTTGTAGTTGGCAGAAGTGTCAACAAAGGCAAATGGGCTGAGACAAGAGGTGATGAAAGGGAGTGGGGGGGTGTGCCAGCCCAGCATGTATTTGGGCTCCAGAGGGAGTGCCCCTGTTGTCCTGTGGCCCCTCTGGGCTCAGGGAGGCCGGGGCAGCGTGCTCCGGGCATTGGGCGCTGTGTGGGTGGCCCAGCGCCTCGGAGATAATCCGTGGTAAAGCCCAGCGCGAGCTCTTGCCTCTGGGGAAGGGCCGTGTTCCCTGTGTGTTGTCTCCCGCCCTTTCAGGATAAGGAGAGCATGCGGCAGGTGATGCAGGCAGTGGACAAAGCCAACGGCTATTCCTTCGGAGACCAGGAGCACAGGAGCCTGGAAGCTCTGATGTCGGCAGCAGTGGGAGCCGATTTCCACTTTACTTCGTATCCTCCATTGCGTTGAGTTTGAATTCCTCCTTCCCTGGGGAAGAGAGGCTGGGGCTGGCAGTTTGCAGGGCTGGGTTGTTCCTAACATCATCTGATGCTGTTTGGTGATACGCATGTAGCGAGTAGGGCTCAGCCCAGACCTTAGCAGACAGTTGTTCGCACCAAAGCCACCACATTTGCTGCTAATTGATACTGTGAATGTGGGAGGAATCTTTTGACAGCTTTCCTCTCTCTCACACTCGCTTGGACTGGTCCATTCCACCTCGTCCAAACCATACAATTGATTCTCCTGTACTTGTCGGGTCTGGGATCAGCCAGAGCCAGAAATAAATAACTCAGGTGACGCTTGCTGCTGCCAGTACTGCTGTCTTCCTGCTAGCCTTCAGGCTAATGTGGGGCTGGTTCCTCACTGAGAACGTTAAGAGCTCCTTGCAGAAGGGAGTGTTTGAGCCCAGCCCCTTGTTTTCCTTAATTACTGCGTTATCAGCACACTTGCAGTGCAGGAGAAGTATGTGCAATCTCAGGACAAAGCCGTGGAAGAAGAGGTGATGGATCTGTAACACACCCACTGCTTCCACAGCTGCTCTCGGCTTCGACACCTCTCCTTTTCCAACCAGGAGCTTAAGGGATCTCTGCGTCGTGTGACTCGGATGAAGTGAAAGCCTTTCCAGGCAGAGGTCTGGCTGCCGGACTCCCTCTCTGTAAGGGTTTGACCTCTTGTGCCTCAGCCCCGCTGCACAGAGCAGCGTTTTTGCGGAAAGGCTGGGTCTTTCCTTAGAGATTTAGCCAGGTGAAGGCATGGTTAGCAAGAGAAGAGAAGGAGGATAAAGGAGACTGACCTTTGCCAAGTCTCCTCTTCCCCATCACAACCAAGGTAGATCCAGAGAAAGAAAAATCAGTTTGAGCTGTCTCTTCTGCAGTGAGACTTGAGACAAAAGTTGGTTTACTGCACAGGAGGAGCATGCATGGGCCTCGTACTCGGAGGAGTATCCAGGCTGAGAAGCCTCCCATCTGTCTCAAGGAGGACAGAAAGATGGTTGTTTTTCTTTTTTTTAAATAATGATGGACTCTTTCTTAATAAAGCACTCCTTCATCTCGCTTTCATCTTGTGAGTCTGCTGAACCTGAATAAATAAAACCAAGAGTGCTACAAAGCCCGGGGCTAAAAAGCCTCTGGTGGGAACGTCACAGCAGCTGGTGTATTGTGTACTTTGCAGCAAGGCTCCGTGTTTGCGACGTCGTGTTCCTCTATGATCTACCTGAGAACAGACAAAGCGTTTGCTGGAGGGAGTGGGGAAGAGCCACTGTGGCATGTGAAAGCAGGTCACTTCTCGTGCGCGCTCATCCAGGGGCTGAACGCTGGCGTTCCCTGTGCACGCAGCGCGCCGACAGCGACACGCAAACTGCAAGCTCGGCTTTTGTAGGCTTTTGATTAAGAAAGACCCTGTGTGACTCAGCGGGAGGTTGGAGTACATCGTTTGCATGTAGGGCCTTTCCCAGCAGCTGGGTTGTCTGCCATCATCCACCTTCCTTTTTCTGGGCTTGCTTTCCCCAGTACCTTCTCCAGATCCCAAATCCTGGGGCTTCCCCTCCTTCCCATGGAATTCCCTCACTGTCCGGCTACAGCTCCTGACGGTGACGGCAGCAGCTCCCAGCCTCACGTGCCACCTACTCTGCATCCCCGCTGCAGACAGCAGTGTGGGTCCATCCGCACGGTGAATCGGGAAGGTTGGGGCGATTGAAAAGCAAGGTGTCCGCACCGCGCAGCCCTCCGAGCGCCTCCCGACAGCTCACACAGCCGCACGTAGGGTGGGAGCGGGCGAGAATCCCGGTTCCCAGCTTGGTGTGCAGACTCAGCATCGCTTCTTGCCCAAGACCTTGCATAAGATAAGACGTCTCCTCTGTGCAGGACAGTTTGGCCCTTAGCAGAGCGATTGCAGACCACTGACTCGGTCAATCTAAATGTGAGTGGGGTCTTGCTTGGCAGCGACTGCAGCTGGGTGGGGAATTAAAACTAAATTTTCCTGCATCTCACAGCTTTGTGGCCAGGATTTAGAGACACGGCGGAGCTCAGGGGGAGAAGGAGGGAGAAGACACGCTTCCATGTTTGTGTGCAGCTTGTGCTTTAACCGGATCACTTCACAATGAAAGACTACACTGACATTTCGAGTATAAAAGTCAAATTCCTGTCTGCTGTCAGTGTCTGAGCTCTTTTCTTGAGAGCCCAGGAACTTCCCTGGGTATTCCTGGCTGAAACCCAGTGGCCGCATTTCGGTGCTATCTGGGGCTGAAGGTCTGGAAGCCAATCTAACCATCACCGGAGCTGAAACACCATCCTTGCCTTGTGGTCTTGTGGTCTTGACCCAGTCGTCTTTGAGCCCTGTCGTTGCTGTAAAGGGGTAGATCATAAAAATGTGAATTTTATGGCAGCTTTTTCATGACTTTGAGAGATTTGGTGGCTTAAAAGGGGTATTGTCAGGTCAAGCTGGAGTTACGCAAGAGCCATCAAAGCTTTTGAGGCTGTTCGGCTTTTTTATTTTAATGCCCAGGCAGTATGTGCAGCCGCAGCCCTGCTGCGCTGTGCCGGTGCTGGAGAAAATGGAAATCAAAGGTGATAGAAACCTCACAGCTCAGGGAACCTCTGTCGTGTCCGAGCCAAGAAATGTTGAGGTCTAAAAGAGCTACAGCCTGAAAAGCACTGCGTTTTCGCACCAAGGGGCTCTTTGCAGCCCAAGTTTGGCAAGCAGCTCAGCAGGGATGATGTTTGCTGCTCCCTGTCAGGACGAAGCAGAAAATGGCTCTGCAGCGGGCAGGGATGGCCGGGGACCCCAGTGTGAAATCCAGACGGCTCGTGCACCCACATGTCCCCACACTGGGAGGGGATGGCCTCACCAAGGCTCCCGGGGCTGAGGGAGGTGACACTCTGGCTCTTGTCGCTCCCGTTGAGCAATCAGCCGGGGCGAAGGGCCAGGATTAGTCACCCCAACTGAGGCATGTCCCTGGGGGGGCCAGGCTTTCTGCCAAGCTGGTCCTACCTGCCCTGGCCCCTCCAAGCCCGGCACCGGGAGAGGCTGAGCCCACCCCGACCACGTATGGGACCTCCTGGGCAAGACTGAACATGGCAGGTCACGTTTTTTGAGATGGAATGGTTTGGGCTTCGGTTGCAGCCATTGAGCCAGGGTTTGCTGCGTCCCCTCCATCGCTTCCAGCCCCAACCCCTGCCTTGCGGCCAGACCACTGCGCCAGAGCCCTGGTTGCACATCCCACCCGGCAAAGTGTCACCGCAGCTGCTTGCTGGGGAGGCAGCAGTGCCCCAGAGCCGGGTTACCCCCAGGCAGCTGCAGGGTTCCTCTCCATACCCCATAACACGCACCCTGGATCCGACCAAGTCAGCCAGCCAGCCACGTGTAAGCGTGGGTACCGGGATGGAATGCCAAGCGTTTTCGGCAGCCCCAGTCATTGCCGGGTGGATCAGGGCTCGGCCCCGTGCTGGGAGTCTCACCAGGGCTGCGGGACGGACGAGATGGTGGGCTACACTCCAGAGGATGGGGCCAGCGTGATCCCAGGAGCATCTGCTCCAGGAAAGGTTGGGAGGGTGCTGGCTCCATCACAGGGCTCTGACTTGAAGGCTGCCAGTTTCCCCATCAAGTGGTGCTCTCTGCGGGGGGAGGGGTATGAAAAACCTCTCCAAAAACTAAAAAACCCCAGATCAGGCACCCAGGACAATCCTGGCAGCACCCCGGGGTGCCTGCCTGGTGACAGCCAGCCAGCGCCGTCTCCCTTGGGTGCCGCGACACCAGGGAGGTGCTCAGCCTCAACCGGCCCCGCCGGGCATCCAGGAGCCGGCCAGCCCCGGCCCCGGGCACGAAGCCCTGAGGGGAGGTCCTGAGAGCTGGGGACAAGGGACAAACACGTCTGTGGGTCCTGTAGCCCTCCAGCTCTGCCCGGGATGTGCAGAGCCTTTTGCAGGCAGTGTGGCCAAGGGGCAGCAGCACCCACTTGCCCACAGAGATCTGTTTCAATAGCCTTAACCCCATGGCTCCTAGCCATGGTGGGGGAGAGCCCCTGTGCACGGGGCTGGGCCGGGCCCCTGGTCCCAGTGCCTGGCTGGGAGGGTGGCTCCAGGCTGGGGGACCCTCCGTGGCCCCATGGCACCCGTGTCCCATTTCTCTATGGGTGTTAAAGACAATAAAACACATATGTTTGAGAGCTTTGCTGCGCGCCCCTTCCTGCGCGGTGTCGGGGAGATGCTGAGAGCATCCTCCCGCGTGTCCCAGCCAGGGGACAAGGATGGGGATGGGGGTCCCGCCGTATGCCCGGTCCCCTCCATTTGGGTCCCACCATCCTACCTGAAACAGGGGGTCAGGAGGACCCCAGGAAACACCCCACGCTCCCCCACAGCACAACCCTCTCACGGGAGGTGTCCCGGGGGCCCGGGGCCTCCCTCCCAGCCCCAAAAAGCTGCCGGACCGGCTGGGAGGCCGGGGAGCATCGTCCTCCTACACGGCCCAGCCACGCTGCAATTCCAGGCGCTGTCGAAATCGGTTAACGCCTGGGAGGCCGGCGGGAGCCCCCTTCTCCTCCCGCCACCCATGGGCCCCAAGAAGCGGCAGGGAAGGACGGCTACGGGAACCCCCAGCTCCCCACCTTGCCACCCCCCCCAGTTTAACCAGCCCAGGGTGCTCGTGTCCCCATCCCGCCGGGTCAAGGGCCAGCGAGAACCCTCGGCTCGTTTTTCACGTCGGCCGGCCCCGGTTTGGCTAATTACAGGTGTGGGGCTGGTTCCCAGGCTGGGAGCGCTCGGGGCCGGGCGGAGGCCAAGCGTCAGGGCCCCTCACTGGCCTCCCCCCGGGAACCGGCTGGGCTCCCCAACACTGCCGGGGGCCCCCCCGGCTCAGCCAGGACCGGCTGAGCAAATTACAACCTGCCGGGGCCGCTGACCCAGTCCTCAGCAGGGCCAAGGTGGCACCCACGTTTGCTTCTACAAGATGCCACGATGGGGATGGGGACAGGTCTGGGGGGGTGGTGGGTGAGGGACTGGGGGTGCTCCCAGGGGTTAATCCTCTCCGCTGGGCTCTGTGCCGGGCTCTGCTCCAGGTGACTCGTCCCATCCCGGGCAAACAGGTTCTGGTTTGCACAGCCCAACCTCCCACAGCAGCCAGCGCTTTCCCACGGCAGAGCCCTTGCAAACATCGTTACATCCCAGGCTGGTTCCTGCACAGGGAGCAGCAGCCTCACGGGCTTTGCACCAGGTGCCCCACAATCCCTGCACGCAACGGGGGGGGTGGTCACTTCCCTGGTCGTGCCTCAGTTTCCCCAAAGCCCAGGAGCTCCTGGTATCCCGGGAGCCGGGTTTTGGCTGTGCCAGGGCTCGGGGCTGGCATGTCCCCCACGTCCCCAGCTGGGGACCCCGCTGAACCGGGGCGGCACGTCCTGAGTCACGACGCGTTTCCTGCCGGCATCCCGGCGTTTCCCATCAAAGGCCGGCTCCTGCCCAGCCCTGCTGCGCTTGATCTGATGAGCTCATAGCCCAGGGTGCCATGACTGTATTTTATTGTAATTATTTTTCATGTTGAAACTCGCGCTGGTGGGGGGGGCCGTGCTCGGTGAGCTGCGCCCTTCGCCGTGGCCAGGCGCCAGGGCCAGAAGTGCTGAGCTTTCGCCTGCCCCAGCGCGTCCAATCCTCCATGGGGACGTCCCCACCCCGATGACACCCCGGGGCTGTCCCCATGTCGCTGCTGATGCTGCTTTTGGGGACCCACCACCACCACCACCCTTGGACACAGAGGAGAGCTGGTGGGGGAGAACCTGGGGACCTGCACAAGGGTCTCAGTGACGGGTTTTGGGGCACTGTGGGTTTGCCCCAAGGGGGTGGGACACCCCACTGCGGGGTCGGGGACCTCGGTGCACCCCGTGGAGCCACCAGCCCCGCGTGCGGCTGCCAAAACCGTTGCCCCACGTAGACACAGACCACCGCTGAGCCCTTCCACGGGCTGCTGTTTTGCAGCCGATGAGGGACAGGGCTCCCTGGGCACCCTGAGACCCCGTCACAGGGCTGGGGGGGGAGGATCGGGAGCAGCCAAACCGCTGCTGTGGAGCTGGGGGGACCCGACCCACTCCCCTGTCCCATGGGGCGGGAGGCGAAGCGGGTGCCCGGCGGCAGCGGGAGCTGCCCGGACACGTGTGCAGGGGAGAGACGAGGCAGACCAGAGGCAGGCGTGCAGGAGATGGTTTATTGGAGACGCACAGAGGCTTTGGCGATACGTGACCCCCCCCACCCTGGAATGGGAGGGCTGCCCGGACCCCCCCCTCGCCCCATCCCGGCCCCTCACCTCCTCCCGCTGCAGCTCCAGCCCTCTGGAATGGTGGGTTTGGAGCCGGCACACACCAGGCTGGGCTCCCCCCCAAAAAAAATGTTAAATAGTGGGGGGGCTGGCAGCCCTCTGGGATGGAGGCACCCCCTCTCCCTCCTTTCCCCCCTGCAAGAGCAGAGGATGGGGGAGAGGGAAGGGGGGGGCACGCCAAAGCCACCCCCACTCCCGGCATCCGGGTTGTGGGGGCTGTGGGGGAGCTGAGATGCCTTCCCCTCCCCACCCCCCCCCCCCCCCCAAAAAAAAAAAACCAAAAAAAAAGAAATCAAAACCAAAAAACCATGAAGAGATGCTGAAGGGACTGGAGGGCGGGGGGGGGGGCAGGTGGGGGCCGTTCCCCGGCTCCACGGGGGCTGTTCAGTTCTTGGGCTCTTCGCCAGCCTCGCCGCCGTCTTCTCCGGCACACTCGGCTGTCCATAGCGTGAGGTTGTCCCTGAGCAGCTGCATGATGAGGGTGCTGTCCTTGTAGGAGTCTTCGCTGAGCGTGTGCAGGTCCCCCATGGCCTCGTCGAAGGTGGTCTTGGCCAGGGAGATGGCCTGGTCGGGGGCGTTGGCGATCTCGTAGTGGAAGACGGAGAAGTTGAGGGCCAGCCCCAGGCGGATGGGGTTCGTGGGCTGCATCTCCTTTTTGCTGATGTCCATGGCTTCTTGGTAGGCTTCCTGGGCGTTGTCTATCGTCTTCTTACGGTCGTCCCCGGTGGCCACCTCGGCCAGGTATCGGAAGTAGTCGCCCTTCATCTTCAGGTAGAAGACCTTGCTCTCAGCGTCGCTCGCCTTCTTGATGAGATACTTGTCCAGCAAGGCCAGGACGTTCTTGCAGACGCAGTTCAGCTCCCGTTCCACCTTCTCCCGATACTCGTTCACCAGTTGCGCTTTGTCGTCCCCCTCTTCAGTTTTGTGCTCGATGCTGGAGATGACCCTCCACGCCGAGCGCTGGCACCCCACCACGTTCTTGTAGGCGACGGAGAGGAGGTTGCGTTCCTCGTTGGACAACTCGTCCCCGTGCTCCACCACCGCCTTCATGAAGTCCGCCATGTCCTCGTAGCGCTCAGCCTGCTCGGCCAGCTTGGCCTTCTGCACTTGGTGGTTTCTTGCCATGGCTGGGACGCGGGCGCAGGGCAGACGCTTGGGCGAGGAGCGGGGCCGGGAGCCGTCGGAGCCTCTGCCGAGCCCTGTCGCTGGGATTCGTTTTTGGCTGAGCGTTGGAGCCTCGAGCGAGAGCGGGAGGAGCCAGCGAGGCCGAAGGAGTGTCCTCCTCCTCCTCCTTTGCTTCCTCCCCAACGAGCCCGGCCTTAAAAGGAAAATTGCCGTGAATCATCACCCGCGGGCGGCAGGCGCTGGGGAAGGGGCGAAGGGGGCGGCCAACGCCCTGCCCTCCCCACGGGTCCCCGGGGAGGGCTCGGCCGTGGGTGCAGCACCCGTGGATGCCCCGGGGGTCTCCCCACGCCAACACCCACCCCAGGACTGAGGGGACGCATGTCCCGCTGCTAAAAGTGCTTGGAAGGGGGAAAGTGGGTGGGTTACGGTTTTGGGGGGGGCACGCAGAGGCGCGGCAGCGTTCAGCTCTTCCCACCCCCCCCCGGAGAAACGGGCCACGGGGTGTGTCTGGTTGTAAAAATGGTTTCCTTCCCTCTCCCCCCCCCCCAAATCATATCACTGTTGGTTTTATACGGTGATTAACTCACTGGTAATTGCGAGGGCTTGACGGGCAGGTATTTATTCCCACAGGTGGGGAAACCGAGGCAGAGAGGCTCAGCAACTCGCCCAAGCGCCGCGGGAGGGACCGCCCCAAAGCAGGGCGCGATCGCCCCGTACCTTTGAGCTGCCGCTCGGCAGGACTGGCCTGATCCCCCCCCCCAAAAAAAAAAGGTCCCATAGTGGGGAAGCCACCGTCGGCGCGAGCCTGGATCCGGCCAGCGGCAGGGAGACCCCCCGGCCCCACCGAACTCGGGGCTCCCCCACTGCTCCCCTCCAGCCCAGGGCTGCACTTTCCCATCCCACCCTCCAGCCCAGCATTTCGCCAGGGACTCTTCTCATCTCTTAAGCTGTAATTGAAGAGTTTTGGGGTGGGTTTTTCTGAATTTGTTTTTTTTTTTTTAACACAAACTCGCTGTCGGAGCTGGGCCGCCGGTGGAAACGCGCCGCCCCGATTAGGATCTGTGCTTCGCGTTGCGCTGCAGTTTCACTCTCAACCTGCTTAAGCTTGTTGCCACACGCCGGGTGCTGGCGGCTCCTCGCCGTGCTGGCGAAGCCTCGGCCTCGCCGCCTGCGCCAAGCCCCGGCCTTATCTGCCGTGCGGGAGCCGTGCGGGAAGGGCAGGGTGGGGCGGGCACCCGGCGGCACCGGGCCAAGGCAAAAAGGGGTTTTTTATCACCGTGACTCGCTGCTTTACTCATCCCCGGTGCCACCCCGTCATCCCCCCCCGCCTTGCTCGGGTCCCCCGGGGACGGGGCGATGGAGGGTGCTGGGGACAGAGGATGCAAGAAAGACCCGTAGATGCTTTTCGCAACCACGTGTAGCCCAGGAAAACACCTCCAGTCTCCATACCGCTCCCTCCCCACCCTGGCAAGGTGGATTTGGGGCTGTTCCCCCCCTCCCGGCCAAGCCCCTGGGCGCGTGGTGGGTCTGGGGTACCCCTGCCCATCGAGGGGTTCACAGGTGGTAGCAGCGCGAGGGCACCCAGCTCCCCGCCGCCCCTCCGTGTCGTCCCCCCTGGAGCCGTGCCACGTGCAGCGCCACGCCGGCAATTAGAGCTCCTTCCCCAGATCCACCGTGGGAGCAGATCACGCCCCGCCGAGTCGGGAAAAGGCGCTTTCCAAAGGAACAGCCCCATGGGAGAGCATCGCCCGTCTCCCACCCTCTGCCCGGCAGGCGAAGTGGGGGGGAGGCAGACCCAGAGAGAGCATCTAAGAGCTCCAACTGAGCGCAAAAGCCCCCAGAGAGGGGCTGGGGGCCAAACGGGCAGCCCAAGGTACCCAGCCCTCTAAAAACCACCTCCTTCCCTCGCAAAAACACGAGGCGGCAAACCCTGGGTGGGGGTTAGTCTGAGCTCGCACCCCTTTGAGCAGCAAAGCCGTACGTGGTTGGGGGGTCCGCAGCCCCCAGCCCCGGCGAAGCACTCGCCACCAGACCCGGCTTCAAAACCTCGGGCTAATCCTGCACCAGCCCGGCTGCGTTTGGGCTGTTTAATCCTCCTGTGTCGGCTCTGCTCTGAGAGGGCCCCGTGGGGAGACCCCCGGCCCCCGGCAGGACCCCCCACGGCCGGATGGGAAGCTGGGATGGGGTGCGCGACAGCTCGGTCTCGGCTCAGGTGTCTGCCGCAGCCCCTGCCAAAGGGGCTGAGCTGCTGCCAAATTCTGATTGCAATGGGCTGAGAGGAGCCTGCAAAAACATTCTGCTCTACCGGTTTCGTGAAGATCAGCGGGTGGGTGAAGGGAAGAGCCCCAAATCGCTGGGCAGAGGCTGCGGATGTGCTCGGCTGCAGCATCACCCCGCGGAGCACCCGTGGGTGCCCTGAATGCCGAAGAGCGGCACCAGAAGGTGCATCGCCCTGGAGAGAGGGATACCCAGTCAAGCCCCAGCCCCGCGGGACGCTGCCCAGGCCAGCGCACATCTCCAGTCCCGTGAGCCGAGCTGGTGACACTGCAGGCAGGCATGGACTGGGCGCTCGAGCGGCTCCGCGATGGCAGAGGCAGAGGATGCTCGTGGCCGTTCCCAGCGGCGCTAGAAGAACGCTCACAGCCCGCCCGGCCACCCCGTCCTCACCCGTCCAGCCCTGCCGCTCCCCAGGCTGCGGGGACGCTGCCGGCTCCCGGCACTTCAGTGGGGGACGAATTTTGCCAAGGGGTGCTCACCGCGCCCCGGGTCCCACAGGCGCTGCCCATCGCTCCTTCCCCAGCTCGTGCCCTCCCGGCTGTACAGGAGGGTGCAGAGCCACGGAAGGCTGGGACTTGCCTCAAGGCCATGGCTAGTGCCACAGATGAGTTTAGGGAGCTCCTGGCTCCGGGCCCCGTGGCCGGCACGGCTGACGGCAGAGGGGTGCAGCCCTCCGCGGCTCCGCTCGGTTCCCCCACCCCGCGCAGCACCGGCATGCCCAGGCACGAGCTGCAGGGAGCAGCTCCCCTCCGCTGGCAGAGCAGCAGTCAGACGCTGGCGTACAGTAAATAGGAGAAACTTTTATTTGTTACAAAAGTAAAAGGCATAAATAGATGGTGAATCCTACTGGGCTCTGGCTGGGCTGGGGGGCAGCCCTGGCTGCACAGCTCCGCAGCGCAGCTCCCAGCCTGGCCGCCGGCGGTGGGAGGACCCGGTGCTGGGTGCTGGAGCACCCAGCCTGTGCTGCAGCCTCCGGCAACTCCGGCTCCAGAGGCGGCTGGTCAAGGTCCTGTGGGGCTTGAACCCCTTCCCCTAAAACTAGAGCCGCGCTGAGATGAGACAGGAAGGGAGGAGCTGGCTGGGGGCAGTTTGCAAGGGTCAACTGTGACCACACACTAACTCCTGTCCGCAGAGGAGAGTCCTCTGACGCATGGACACGGCTCGGAGAGGGGCTGGGGGGGTCAGGCGTGTAATGCCACTGGCTCAGCTGTAAAGGCGCTGGCATGAAGCCTGCTCGTTTCGAAAGCCCGCTGGAGCGCTAACCGCTATCTTCCAGCATCTACAGGAGGGGAGACACCTTCACTGGGGGTAAGGCTGGTGGTTATGGGGAGCCACCGGCGGCCTCGGCTCGGTTGCGTGAGTCCGTCCAGTGGCAGGAGACAGCAGGAACTCCCGTTATTGCACTGGGGTGGGACGGCTGTATGGCTTTGAGCTTTGAACCTGCGGGACGGCCGTCCCGGCTCCCGGAGGCAGGGTTGGAAAAGCTTTTCCTTGTGCACGGCCGCTTTCCCCCCTCTCTTGCGGTGGGAGGGAGGAAGGCGCAGCCGCGTAGCCCTGGCGAGCGGAGGCACTCGTGGTGGTCATGGCTGTAGTCTCGGGTGTTGCTCGCGGTGTCTTGGCTCCCCGCAGGGTGCTCCACGAGAGGCAGAGGGCTGCGGGCTGCCAGGGCTCTTGATACTGAATCATCCCGGCACGAGGGAGAGGAGAAGGGAGGAAGAGAAAGAGAGGGTTAGTGCCAGAAATACACGAGCGAGGAGCAGCAGGGAACAGAAGAGAGCACCCAAGCTCGGTGGCAGAAAGGGGAGACAGTCCTGGATGGAGGAGGGTGCTGGCAGCTTTCTCCCATCGCTGCCGCCGAGGCTCAAGCAGGCAGGAGCTGGTGGGGTGCTGCAGGGAGGGAGAGGGGCAGCTTCCCAGCCCACAAGTGAAGCAGGGCTTCGTCGCAACGTGCTTTGGAAGGAACTTACCGCGGCCACGGGCATGTCGGAGGAGGAACCTGGTGTTACAGAGAGGAAAACAGGCAGAGCGGGAGGGAGGGGAGGGATTGTCTGAACCACAGAGCGGGTCAGAGCTGGGATTAGAAATCTGTTCCAGGCTCCCATCCCTCTGTTCGGGCCACAGCTCGCTCCGAACATGAAATCTCTGCATCGCTTGGGGGCTTCCTCCAAGCCCATCACGGCAGCTCCACCGAGCACAAACCACCACGGCGTGCCATCCAGCAAGCCCTGGGCTTCACGAACCCCTCTGCCACGCAGCCCTGCACCGAGACGGCACAACCCAGGGCTCGCCGCCCCTCGCGCCGGTGGGATGTCAGTGGGATGGTGGTGGGATGGACAGGGCACACAGCACACGGACGTCTACACAACCGGAGGGTGATGGGCTCCGTGGACAGAGCTGGTCATGCAGTGGAGATGAGACAGGTCGCTCGAGCGGGTGATGGGGAGAAGAAAGCACTTTCTTACCAGCTAACCCTCAGAAAGCAGGGCTAACGTCCAAGGAGGGGGCAAATCCCGTCAGGCTGTGCAGGAAATGGCAAAGTCCTGGCAGGCGTCCTCCTGGGGAAGACACCAGAGATTACGCGCCTCAACATCTGCCGGTATGGCCGGAGAGGGCTGGGTTAGACACGGGGACCACAGACCCTGGCACAGCCCTGGGCCGAGCGAGGTGGGTGGGGAAGGGATGCTGAGGTGACGGCTTCTGCAGGAAGGGGACCGGCAAGCGGCTGAGAGCCTGCCCAGCCTGGAGACGCCGGACAGCAAAATCCCTTCGCTCCAGCAAGAGCCACGGCAGCACCAACTGCCCTCATAGCCCCATCCTGCAGGAGGTTTCAAGAGCTTCCAGGCATGGCCTGCGCCTGATAAAGAGTCCAGCTGCCACCTGACAGATGTTAAACACTGAGATGCCTGCCCTCTTCCGTCTTAATGGAATAAAATAATAATCCAAGCAATTAACTCTTTAAAAATATAATTTTATTATGTCGAGTAACAAAGGAAACCGGTTTAAATAAAAACAGGAAGGAGTTTGGCCCCTGATAACAGCCCTCCCACTGCTCTCCCCAGCCTCGGGTGATCTCAGCTCCTCACTATCTCTGCAGAGCTCGGCTCGCCCTGGCCCCACGCCTGCCCCTAGAAGGTGGCATCGAGGCTCCTCAAAGGCAGGGACAAACCCCGCTGGGGACATCCCTTCCGGAGAAGCAGGGAGGGAAGGGCAGGGTGGCTTCTCCGGATGCAACACGGGCAACACGCTAAAGCGCCTGGCCGGTGAGACGGCACGAAGTTGCGGGGCTGGGGCGGCTGGCAGAGCAGCACCGGGAGCCTCCCGGGGCGGCGAGGGCTATCTGCCGGGATCCGGTAGAAATTCAGCAGCCTCCGCTGCTGCGCTCTCACCTCAGCTCTTCGCGGAGGGGAAGGTAGAGCTGGTGGCCACAGCAAACAAGCACCGAGATCTCTGTGCGGCCAGCCAGAAATGTAAGGCCAGGGGAACCCTGGGCTTGTGCTGTCCCCCAGCGCACCCCAAAGCTGCTCGCAGGCTGGCGCGGTCACTCACAGCATGCGAAGCATGATGCTGGTGAATTCAGTGGGGACAGGCTGCCCCCAGAGATGTGCTGCCTCTGCCTGAGGTTGAAATACACGTGTCTGACCCACGGAAACCTAGCCAGGCAGCTTGACACAAAACACTGCAAGCCTCTGCCCTGGTGCTAACATGCACAACGCTACCTGCACTGAATATAAAACGTTCTACATCATAGAAAAAAAAAAATAATCTACAAATTGTGCAAAAATATCCAGCAGCTTTTAATAACACGATTCAAGTATTGCTAATAAGGTCTGTGACTCTCCCCTACGCACACTCCAGTGTCAGTGATGCAGAGCTGGCGGCCCAGCCCGGCTCTCCTGTGCTTCTGCAGGCATGGAGCGATGCTCATGGATGAGCCCAGGCACATGGGAATCACTCCTGAGGTGCTGGGGCCAGCCCTGCTCTCATCTGCTGGCCAGAAACCCAAAACAAAAGCACAACGTGAGGTTATCAGAGAGCAGCATCCGCTCACTGCTTCCTCTGTGAAACTCCACCTGGGAAGGGTGCGACCCTCAGGAATTCACACACTTCTCTGTTGCCTTTTGGTCTCCTACAGACAGGACACAACCAGGCTTTCCTGGCAAGCTAAGGTTCCCAAATCTTACAACTGTAGCCTTGCCAAACACATCTCATGACGGGAGCCACGGAACGCTGTGTGTTTCTTCTTCCCCGTTAAAAGGAGGGTCATCCCAGCTTGTGCCCTTGCTGCAAAACGTTGTCTTACTGACTGGCAGGGCCAAAACACAAAGAGTTCTTCAGCACCCCCTCAGTGAGCAACCAGAAAATAGGACCAACAGCAGCTGGGACATCTAGCTAGCTTCCACATCTGTCAGGAGCCAGAGTCCTCCCCAGCTGAACAGCCCCAACTTACCGAGGCACAGCAGCTTCTGGAAAAGAAAAGCCACTCCAGCAGCAGCCGAGGTGAGAACCCGGCCATCAAGAGACAGAACAGCCCTTCCAGGTTGGCACAGGGGAGCAGGACGTGTTCACGGAGATAACAGGGATATCAGGGAACTTACGCCTCCACCAGCCCAGAAGACGAGGCGTGACAGCCCAGCTCAGAGTGGGAACCGTTTGCCAGTCCCCACCTCCCACCCTTGGCCCATCTCATTACTCCCGGCAGGAAACATGGTGACCCCCTGGAGCCGACACTCGGGGCTCAGAGGTCTGGTGGCTCCCCAGACCTGTTTGCTTCCCAGGTGCAGCAGGGACCCCCTGCTTTCTGCACCAGTCTGAGGGTCTTGCATGCTGTTGGGGTCTATCAGTCCAAAGTCCAGATAGGCCACATCACAGTGAAACAAATAAACAAAAAATAATAAATAGATTTAAAAAAAAAGGCAAGGTATGGCTCGACTGAGTCTTTGGCAGCTCTGCATCACAGGGCTGTCCCGCCTGAGGCTGGGGAGATGGTAAGAGGGGAAGGTACTGGCTGGAGCACGGTGCAGGCACAGCAGGCACTGGGCTACATCACAGCACTGCTAGGGAATGCCTCCTACCATGCTGGTGTCAGTTTTGGCTCCAAAGGAAGGGATTTCGCTCTTAGGACTGGACGGGGTCCCGGCATCTGGCTGGATAAATCCTCTTCTGTCTATCAAACTGGAAAACAGAAAGGGAAGGGTGCAAGGGGAGTTAAGGAAATGAAGATTCTGCAAAGATGGGAGCTCACAACCACAGCGAGGGCTCTCTTGTGGGAACTGCTAACCGAAGCATCGGCAGGAGCGTGCTGGATAACACAACTTCCTGCCCATCAGACAAACCACAAACTTATCACACAAGCCACCAAAGAGCCTTTAGGCAGTTAAAGGTTTGGGTCACCACAAACCCAAATGGGAACCGGCGCAAGGTCTTTACAACAGGAAAACAACATGAATGAGGAAAGAATTGGAGTAAAACACTATTCTGCCCACAGCCTCCCAGCCCACAGCTCAGCTCCCTGTATCTGCAGATTTACCATCTCTGAATAGCAGCACCGGCATTTTGGCACCTCTGAATCCAACAAAAAGCTTGGGGGTACTTCGGAGTCAGATATAAGCGTAAAACACACTTTGACTCTAGCTGCACAGCCTCAGCCACCTTCCCCTGCTGTTGTGTTACACTGAGTTAGCACCTCTGAGGTGCCCCACATGAATCTAAATTGGATCCAGTGAATAAACTTGTCTCATGGATCCCCACACGCCCTTGGAAGGGGCTGGGAGCTCCAAGCCAGCCTGCAGCACAGCGCAAGGAGACGCCGGCCTGACTCTGCCCGATTGCACCCTCTTGTGACAAAGCAGCGATAATCCTGGGCTGCAGGAACCCATGCTTCAGGCCCAAAGCTTCCTTACATCTGCAGCAAACTTTGCCCTTGTTTTATCATCGGTCCTGGTTAAGTCACGGGTAAGAGCATTTGGTAGGATGCTACCAAGCGTTTCAGGTAATCCAAGCGCTGGTAAAACCCAGGGTGTCCACACTGCCTTGTGCAGTTCTCTGCTGGCTGCTTGCCACAATGCTCGATCCTCCGAGTACAGGAGGAAAAACACGTGCTAAGAAGTACTGCCACTACCGGTATTTACCATCTGCTGCCAAGCCCTTTGGTGCCGTTACTCTCCCCTTACTGAATTGCCGGATGGGTCTTATCTGCAAGCTCCATGAAACAATTACAAGTGACCCAAACTCGTCAAGTTCAAATGCAGGAGAAGTAACAGCTTATTTCCTACTTCTACGTATCTCCAGCCTTCCACTGCAGAGACTGGGAAACTGTTCCCCCATCATCACAGGAGCAGATGTGTTTGTGCTGATGCAGTCTCCCCTGAATCGTGATAAATCTGTCCTTTCCACGGCCCCTCTCACAGAGCAGGATGCAATTCCCAATGCTGTGGAGGTCAAAGGCTCTTACCTGGGATGGAATGGTCCACACAGCACCGCACAGCAGTTTGTGAGGATACTTTTATGGCTGTAGGGATTGGCAAACTCTGAGCCCCTCTTATTTGACCAGGACCCTTTGATCTGAAAGGGAAAGGAGACATGCAGATTAAGACAGGGAAGATGTGATAGCAGGTAATTACATGAGAATGGATTCGGTTCAAATCCTTGCTCAAGAGGTGGAAGGCTTGTTTTACTGCAAATGTCCTCCCTCTCTTTGCTTTAACAAGCAGGACAGCTACAGAAAGGCAGCCAGGAGACAGCAATATGCTGCTCCTGCCTCTGCCAAGGTTCAACCTTGCAGCTAGGAAGCTCCAAAGCTGTGCCCTGCCCATGCAGCACAGCAACTTGTCAGCTTCACCATCTTCAACGCCAGCCTCCTCCTCCTCCCCTCGTTCTCTCCTAGGCTGAAAGCTCATCAGAGCAGGGCTCTAGCTCATGTTCCCTCCTGGGCTCCTCAGGCTGAACAAACAGCGAGGGGATTCCCAGGCTGTGCTGCAACGGGAGGAAACAATCTCATCTGCCCCCACCCCGAGCAGCTGTCACTGGGACTCTGATTTCGAAACCCCGGTCACATCAAGCGTAGGCACAACCGAGTGGGCAGATGCTATACCTGGCCTCAGGCCCTGGCTGCTGCGAACCATTTACCATTACGTTTCCTCCTTTTGTTTTTAGTTCCCCTCCCCAGTTGCAGCGTGAGGCTGGCTGCATTCCCCGCCTTGCCAGAGAGGCAACGGGCCATGCACTTCGGACCCGGTGCTCTCAGTACTGGGGTGCGACCTCCATTAGCTTCACTTACGTGGCCTTGCGCATCTCTGCCAACACCTCTGAATGTAACAGAAAGGAGGAGAGGGGAGGGAAAAAAGCAAAAAAAAGGGATGCAAACCTGCCTTCTGCAGTGCTGGAAGGTTCCAGCAAGGATTACAGGTCCTTCTGGCCAGAAGGGTGAATTTTGATTCCGAGGATCAGACAGATCCTGCTTTTCCGTACAATCTGCCCTGCTCAGGGTACTCATTTGGCCCTTAGAGCCTGCACGCACCCCAGACTTTGAGGTAAATCTCATCAGGAGATGTCTGTACATTATTTGCCTATTAGACATGAGGAACTGATAGAGACAAAGGGACTTGCCCAGGGTCTCAGAGGAAACCTGTGGTTATGCAGGATGCTGAATTAAGATCGCCCATGTCCCAGGCTAACACCCAAATAAATCTCTTTGTTAACCTCAGAACTCCTAATTTTAAGCAAGGCCACATACAGTCTGGAAAAAACACACACGTGACCTTTCTAACATTTCAGCACATGACCCCATACCCTGACACCGCCGAGCAACACGTGTTGCACGGTCCCCTGCTGCTGCGTACTGCTTTCCTCCCACTCAGCTACCTGAAACTACAGCCCAAATGCCTTGGGCACGGGCCGTTTGCTTTGCAGTGGACTATCACAGGCAATGCAGACAGCACGCCTTACCGAGATACTGCGCGGAGGCAGGCAGCCAAGGATGCCCTGAAAGCCTCACCTCTGCTTAGGAAGGAGCAGGGCCGGCCCTGCACAAGGACAAGCATCCAGGTACTTACATCTTCGTTCGTCGTCAGGTTGGAGGCGACTAAATAAGTGTGAAAACCTGAGAGGCCCAAAATAGACCAGACTGAGAAAAAACAAATCACCAGCTCCAGCACAGTGAAACAAAAGTCAAGGAAGTCTCGAGGAACAAAATCATCCTGCAAGGAGAGGCAGAGGACTGTTTTGGGAGGTGCGTGCGGCAACCACACACACTGGGCCACGAAAACATCCTAGCAAGCTTCCCACTCCCCGTGACATTCTGCAGGCATCCACCAAGGCACAGCCTCTCCAGCCGCTTCCTTTCCATGTAAACTTGCAAACTGGGAAACAAGTTTGTCACCCACTCTTAGTCCCGGGCGGTGGACTAAATAAGGAATTAAAGGTCTTCCCAATTTGGTGATGTTAAAAGTCTACAGATGAAGAGATGCCTGTCTGCCCCAACCAGGTAGCTAAGGGACTAAATTAAGTTGTGGAAAGTACGCGAAGGTGACCCTGCAAAGAGCTCACTGCACTTCTGTTACACAATCAGCATTGCTGCACCAGTGCCTGACAGTCTGAGCAGCCAATGGCATCAGAAGGATATCTTGCAGGTGTCGTCTTCAGAGTGGTGAGGAATCCATCTCTCTGAGAGCCTGCAAAGCAAAACAGGACAAGGAGCGACATCCCATCAGGCAGCCTTGCATCTCCAGCCAACACTTCACTCCCGAGCACGCAGCCACCCCCCGTGGGCCGTATGGATCTGCCTGGCTGCCTGAGAAACATCTGCAGTCTGTAACTTTGCAGAAATGTCACTGTGCAGACACAGCTCCAGGAGATTTGGGGCTGACGGGCAAGTCACCATCCCTGCCAGGTTAACAGCAGATGCACCCACCAGCTCGTTTGCTCTGGAGGGGATAACCCAGTCACCAGCTCTCAAGGTCTCTCTGCAGCGAGGTGCAGGGTGGATCTGTGGTTCCCTGCAGTCTGAGACCCCGTTTATTCAGGCCACCTGCACTGAAAAGCCTGGCGTAAACCAACCAGACCCTTCCCACGCTCTGTCCAACACGAACAGCGACCCAGTGCTGCCTTAAGTCGTTCGTGGCCTGGAGCACGGCACACATCGCTGCTAGTACCCGCCGTACTTACGCAGAGTGAGGTGGGTGACGACGCAAGCGAAGATGAAGGCTGTCAGGAAGGAGAGGGAGAGGATGAAGGCATAGAAGTAGCGATAGTTGCGCTTCCCCACGCAGTTGCCCACCCAGGGGCAGTGGTGATCAAACCTCTCTGAAACAAAGGGACACGGTGAGGACTCCTGCTGCCTCGCACCCCGTAACAGAGCGAACTCTGCTCAGCCTCCGAAAATCAGGGGCTACAAATCCAGCTTCCACCCACCACCTCGAGACCAGAACCTCCCTGCAGCAGCACGTTAGCAAGAAGTTGCAACGGAGCACTGCCGCCTGCTCACATGCCCTTTTTTATCATCAAAGGCCAAACCCTTCTTCTCACCAAACCCTGCATAAAAACAAGCCTTGTGACTGGTAACATCTACCATTACTAAAACTGAAAGAGAACAGGGAAAGCGCGGCAGTTTTTCCAGTACCTAGCAGCACTGGGTGTGTGCACGCAGCATCGCGGCTCCCTTTCTGCCTGTCAGCTTCCCCCACCTTCTTCGGGGCAGAAAATAATTTCAAAGTTATAAAGATACGCCTTGAAAACCACAGAAACTGCCTGAGAACCCAGGGCAGGTGCAATATACCTGGAAATTCTCCTGACTGCCTTCTAATGAAAGGGCTGCATTTCAGACTAACAGGACTGCGGTAACTGTTCTGCGGGGGACACCAGCGCAAACAAAACCCATCGCACACAAAGCAGGCGCATGCCTGCTCCTCCAGAAAGCTCCTCTCCAAACACCGCCCCAGCCACGGCTGCTTTCCAGCAAGCCCTTCCAGCATAAGGAGGAGTCACAGCCACCCACGGCTATCCCCAAACACATAACGCTTGGCAACTCCCAAACTTCTTCTCTTAACCAGAATCTCGGGGTCCTGTGACTGCTCGCAGGTCGGTCACTCCTCAGGCAGCCCCGGCAGACAGCATAAAGCACAGACTCCGCATCCACATGATGCACGAGGAGCAGCCGCACGAGGAGTAAACTTTCTGGGCATGTCCCTAAATCACATGCCACCCTGCTGCTGGTTCAAGCTGCTCCGGTGCAGCCCGGCTGCACTGGGAACCTCCCTGCCCACCCCCCTGCAGCTGCCCCGCGCCTGCGTGGAGCCATCAGAGACTTTTCTTCAGGGCTTTGTTTATTCCCTCCTGCCACACCACAGTCTGAGGGCTCGGGGAGAGGACACAGAAGAGCTCAGCCAGCATCTATGTGTCTCTACCAGCCTGGCAACAACAAGGAGCCTGTAGCAAACCTTGTGTTTGGTGGGGGCCTTAACCGCATTTCATGGTACAGTCCTCCCAGAACCAGGGAAAGGAGAGACACGGAGTCCTGGACCTACTGCCCCCTCACCCTGAGCCACTGCAATGGTGTTGCTTTCATTTTAAGTGGGAAGAAGAAAGACCGCTCAGTATCCTGCTTTATAATCCTTTACAAGAAGCGAAAGCAATATGTCCAGGAACACAAAACACCCCCCCCCCACACACACAAAAGAGATATCAGCACCTTTCCCCTTTCTGGGCTTACCGACACAGTTGTCGCAGACACTGCAGTGAGAGGTGCGTGGAGGACGGAACATTTTGCAGGTGTAGCAGTACTTGAGTTTCACCACGTACTTGTTTATGACCACTTCCATCGTGCGGGCCGGCGGGCGATAGGTAGAGGTACCCATGCTGTCTGCAAGGGCAAGGAGGGACAGTCAAACCGGTGCAGGTGAAACCCAAGCCCCCGTATCACCCCGACCTGCTTCCTGGCAGGGTAAGGGATTGGCACGTGCTCTCCTGATTTTAATCAAAAGCAGAGAGGCAGCTCAGCCTACAGGATTTGTTGCAGGGTGAGCAGCCAGGAACTCCAGTCAGCTCCTCACAGCATTATTTATGTCCTTTCCTCGTCTGTTCAATGGCAACGCTGCTGGGATGCCAAGAGGAAGTCGTATCTGCCCAACACTTTGAGAACGTAAAGCGATTTATAAATAGTGAGCATAAAAGCAGCAGTGTTAACGTGCCCAGTAACACCAACTCATCTCTGCCTGTCTAACAGATCACAATGCAAGGAGGCAACGTAATCTGTCAACGCACGTGCGGTTCCTCCTCTGCTGTAAGCATTCAAGTTACAGAAATCAGGGTAACCTCAGCAGAAGCATCCCTCGCCAGCACAGAACTTGCCAGCCCGCAGCTGGAGCCAGCGGCACCGCCGGGCTCAAGGGACTCATTTCCATCACAGCGGGGGAGGACAGCGAGCAGGTCTCAAGTGCTCCAGGCAGATTTCATTGAAATTTGACATGTGTGTTAGTAGCACAAGAGGATACCTCCTCCTCAAGGTCGAAATTGAGGATTTTTAGGGGCACCGCAAGTCGCATCTGTGTGTGCTGGCACTTCATTATTCATTGGGGACTGGCAGCTGGAGAGTGTTTCTCTGCTCAGCAAAAGCATGAGCTGGAAAACCTCTGTACCACGTTTGCAATTTCGGGGGTTATTCCTCTATTGAAGTCACTCTTGAAAGGGCACCTTTCCAACTCTGAGGAAGTCTTTGAAAATAGAGATGTAACAGTGAGCATGTTAAGAGGATAATAAGTGGATCATATTAACAGTAACAGCTGGCACATCAGGCAACATCTGCAGCCAGATTACTGCTTTAGGCACTTATAAATAGAAACACGGATAACCACTCTGAGAGTATTTTAAAACTATTTTTTTAGTCAGACGTAGAATTACTGCCTTGTAACCGCCTTCAGTGGGGCAGGTTCGAGTTGTCTCACATTAGCTTTGCTAGAGCATTTGTTACTACGGGTCACATCGACAAGGTCCTGGATGCATACACCTTCTTGGCCACCACCAAAACAGTGTGACATAGCAGTTTTAGATGGGGACAAATATTAGCATACTGTTAGAAACCATCACAATAAAGAAAACCTTACAGGCACAGCAGGCTCAATGGTAAATCATAATCTTAAAAAGCATTCATTCCTAAATTAATTATCCTAAGTCCTCATCACGCGTATTTTGCAGAATGTACAGGGTCTGAGTCCGGACAACATTTACATCAGCTAACTGCGCTGGTTTTGGCTGGGCTAGAGTTAATTTTCTTCACAGTAGCTGGTATGGGGCTGTGTTTTGGATTTGTGCTGGAAACAGTGTTGATAATTCAGGGGTGTTTTCGTTACTGCTGAGCAGAGCTTACACAGAGTCAAGGCCTTTTCTGCTCTCACACCGCCCCGCCAGCGAGTGGGCTGGGGGTGCACAAGAAGTTGGGAGGGGACACAGTGGGGACAGCCAACCCCAACTGACCAAAGGGATATTCCAGACCATATGAAGTCATGCTCAGCAGGAAACTAAGGGGGAGGTTGTCTGGAGCGCCACTGCTGCTCGGGGACTGGCTGGGCATCGGTCAGTTGGTGGTGAGCAATTGTTTTCATTTGCGTCACTTGTCTTTCTTGGGGTTTATTTCTCTCTTTGTTATTTTCCTTTTCATTACAATTTTTAAAAATTGTTACTATTTTATTATATTTCAGTTATTAAACTGTTCTTATCTCAACCCATGGGTTTTCTCACTTTTACCCTTCCAGTTCTCTTCCCCCCATCCCGCTGCGGTGGGAGTGAGCGACCGGCTGTGCGGTGCTCAGTTGCTGGGTGGGGTTAAGCCACAACACTAACCCACCGTTACGGAGCAGCCCAGGCACTCTCGCTCCGTCTTCAAGAGCCTGGTGGCGTGATTCTGAGGGGGGACTTTGTGCTCCCCCAGCCTCTGGTACACAGTCCCTAATGACATTCGTGTTTTTGACACCGATGCTGCAAGCTCTCCCTCCCCTGAGCTCTGCGCAGGGCCGCTGCCCACTTAGATGTTGTCCTGAGGGCAGGAACAGGTATAGCCCTGACCCACCGTACAGGGCTTTGCCTGGGAAAGTGACGGGACTAAACAGAAATAAAAAACCACCTCTGCTTCTCTGCAGATCCTCTCTTCGAGGCACTGCCTGCCGTGCTAGAAGAGCTTGTCACACCTCTCTTACTGGGACTCATAAGACACTGTCAAGCCTCACGATCTCATACTCTGGCCTTTTCTCCAGAGACTTACTGAGCCTGAAATGTGTGTGGCACGCACACATGCACAGAGGCATGCACTGGACCAAACATAGGAGAGGGAAGAGAAGTCTCACCGATCCGCTTTTCCAGGTCTGCGGCCTCACTTGGGGTGGCTCTGGGCAGGATACCTGGGTCTCTGAAGCTTGTCTGGAGCAGGCAGCTGATGACAAAGAAGAAGAGGACGGCTGCAATGATGGGGATGGCCAAGGTGAGGTGACTGGCAAGGAAGGGGCAGCTGTTAAAAGAAAAGAAAAAAAACGCATTGTCACAAACCACCGCTACAGAACCAGCTATCGGCTGTGATGCTACACACTATGAATTATCACGGCACGGTGGGCTGAAGTGCTGCTGCTTTGCAGAGACCTGGGGAACAGTAAGAGCCGGCCCAGAAAACACCAGAGTAGCACTGGGAAGACAGGGTCTTTGGCACAAAGATGGCAGTACGAGGCCCCGTACACAATCTCTTTGCCCTTCTGAAGTCCCAGAATTGTGTTTCAAAAACCTGTCAGCTGCCCCAAAGCCCGGTCACCTTCTGTACCAGCAGCATCAAGAACACATGGAGAAACACCCCAAGCTAAGCAGGAATCCAAATCAGGGTGAACGTGATCCCAATTGGTCCAACACGTGAAGCTGAAAGGGAACTTGGCTTCGATTCAACACAGCTTCGCTGTCTCTGGATGACTCGTGTGCTCTTCATGGTGTGCCAGATGTTTGGATGAGGATGTCTTTCAGCACTGACACTGCTGGGACAAGCCACCAGGCATCTCGGCAGACGATGCCTGCTCCTGGGCTCACTGTACTACAACCTGGGGCTGTTCTTCCACACATGGGGACCGGTGCGATCGCGCTCCACATCAGGGCAGTGCCGTTACTCGCAACACGACAGGTGAAGACGGCTGAGGAACGCAGCTCTTCGCACGGTGCAGTGCCGGAGACCCCTCCCCTCCCTCGCTCCGCAGAGGGATTTGCTATTATAAGCACCGATAAGTACCCAGAGTTGAGCACAGACAGGCAAGCTGCTTGAGCCCTGATGTCTGCGGGCAGCGCTAAGCCTCAGTAACGCTGCGAGGCAGTTTGAGAGGATTAAGCAACTTTTGTTTCAACTCCCAAGCTCAGCTGTCCAGAACAAAGCAGCCACCAAGCAACAAAACCCCTTTGGCCCGAGACCAACGCTGCTGCTGAGCCCCTCGGTTGTCTTCCTGATGGAGGGACAGAAAGGTCTCCAAAATGAGAGATGTGAGCTTGTTGCCATCCCTTTCCTGGCGGAATCTCTGCATCCTGCTTTCCCCCATCAGGCGACAAGAAATCACATAAAAAACATGACCTGTAGGTGCAGGCAGGATGTATTTGCTATACGTCTAGCAAACCATAACCCATGCAACAGAAGCACACTGCTAAAATAACAACTTGGAAAGCCCCAGGGCACGTTCAACCAAGAAAGAGTGACTAGGCAAGAAGGGAGGGGAGAGCAGATGTCCTCCGCTTGGCCCCGCACAAAGCGGCTACTGTGCCAGCGCTGCCCAGTAGTTTCAGATACAGCAGAGAAAGCTGTCAGAGAGGCACAGATGACACTAAGAAAGGAGTTTTCACGTTGGGATGCCATTACTGCCTCCCACAGCTGCCTGCCCCTTTCAGCTCATCTCAGAACCTCTAATCCGATCAAATACCTTCATCTCCCCGCCTGCAGGCTTGGGCAGCTTTGAGACTCGCCGAGATAACGCCGTGATCCAAATGCAGGCATGACCCCCCTGCTTCGTACAGCGGCAGGAAAAACAAGCTCCCTTCCCTCCCAAGACAGAAACACAGAAGCAGGATAGCAGAAGCCCTCAGAGGCGTCAATAACCAACGGTGCTCCTTCCCCGGCTCCTCCGGGCAGCGCAGGACATAACGGGGTGCTCTTGGCTCTCCCCTCCAGGGAGCTTCCCAGGGCCAGCTTTCCTAAAGCAAAGGGGACTGGGAGAGATGCAGCTCCCTCTTCCCTGGACACCACTGCACAATGGGGGCAGAGCTACAGGGCAGACCCTCAAGGTGGAACCCCAAAGAATTTCACCGTTTATCAAGCACCTTTAACAGAAACCACTATTCCTGCTGCCTTTGCGGACCAACTCCACCGGTCTTGGGGGGTTCCTGGCTGCAATTCTGGACCGGTTCTCGGTAGCAGGAGAGGAGACTGGGGGGGGAATATTTAGAGACTGGGGGGGAGTAATAGAGGCTGGGGGGGTATCTAGAGACTGGGGTGTGTGTGTGTAATCTAGAGACTGGGGGGTGGGTGGGTGGGTGTAATGTAGAGGCTGGGGGGGGGTAATCTCGGGGGGGGTAATCTAGAGACTGGGGGGGGAACTAGAGACGGGGTAGTGGTGGTGTGTGTGTATCTAGAGACTGGGGGATGTATCTAGAGACTGGGGGGGTGTGTGTATCTAGAGACTGGGAGGGGGGTATCTAGAGACTGGGAGGGGGGATTTAGAGACTGGGAGGGGGGGAGTATCTAGAGACTGGGGGGGGGTCCTGGGAGGATGTTAAACCCCTTCCCGGGGCCAGACTGAGCAAAGGCAGCCCAGGGCAGCCCCTGCCCCCCCTCCTGCCCCTCGCATAAACCCACCTGGGGAGAGGCGAAGGGGAAGCAGTGGCCGGGTCTGGGGGCTGTGCAGCGGGGGAACGCCTTGGGGGGGGGCAGTGGGGAGAAGGAAGGGATATCGGGGCTCCCATGGGGGGCAGAGGGGTGCCCCCCCCAGCCCACCTCCCTCCCTCCACGAGGACGCGGGTGGGATGGCAGCTAACCCACGGCTCCCCCCAAAAGGAGGGGGCTGAAAGGAGGGGGCCAAGAGCTGTTCAGACACCCCAGTGGGGAGCGATCCGAGGGACAGACCCCACACGGCTCTACCCCAGCAGGGAAGGGGGCCTGATCCCGGGGGGGGGGGGGGGGCCGCTCGGGGCGGAGGGACACCGGAGGGGCCCCCAGCAGAGCAGGCGGGGGGACACCCCGGAGCCCCCGGCCCGGCAGCGCGGACTCACTCGAAGGCGAAGAAGAGGCCGCTGGTGGCCAGGATGAGGCCGAGGGTGAGGGCGAAGACGCCGCTGTGCCGCGCCAGCATGAGGCGGCCGCCGCAGTAGAAGCGGTTGCGGCCCGGGAACACCTCCCACTTCCGCCGGGGCCGCCGGGCCGCACCGGGCCTCTCCGGGCCGGCGGGTGGCGGAGGGGGCGAAACGACTGTACCCGCTGCCGCCGGCACCGCTACCCCGGGCGGGATCTGCCGGTACTCGCAGTCCTTCATGGCGCCGCAGCGCCCGGCCCGGCCCGGCCCCGCCGCTCGCCCGGCGGACGTGTCCGCCCCGCCCCGCCCCGCCCCGCCCCGCCGCCTCAGCGCCGCGCCCCCTGCCGGCCGCGCCGGGCACCGCCCCCCGCCCCCGCCGGACGGCAGCGGCCTCGTCCCGGGAGCGCGGGGCAGCGGGGCCGGAGCCGTCCGGTACCCTCGGCGTGTCTCCGGGGGACAGGGCTGCGCGCCGGGACACCGGCGGCCGCGCTCCCCGGCCCGCACAGCGCCCAGCGGCAGCACCGCAAGCCCGGAGGAGCGGTGGGAGCCGTCCCCTCCGCGACCCCGGCCCCGCCGTCGTCCCCCCCCCGCCCTGAGACGAGGCAAGCGCCGTGGGAGAGAGGGAACCGGCGGGGTCCGGGCGGCTCCTGCAAGGCAGCGGCATCCTCCCCGCTGGAAGATGCTCGCTGTGCCGCCGAGGACGCTTCCCGGCGGCTTCCCGACGGATGAGAATCTGACTGACGCGGATCCCCGCCATGAAGAATTGCTCGGTGGCAGTAATTCCTCCCCAAAGACGTAGAACCGAGATGCGTTCCCCATCCCAGGCAGCTCAGGGGAATTTTGGCCGTCGGTAAGGACAGCAGAGAGGGGCAGGATGCCGTAGCATCACAGCAAAGACAACGCGTCCGGCTCGGACACGGCCCCGCGGCAACAGCTCTGTACATACGTAGTAACTGAGGAGTAACGCCTTTGTAGCTGAGACAACAGGACCGTTACGCACACGTCAGGCTTCTTAGGAAAAGCGAGTTTCAATTCTGACCAGTGCTTCTGCCCCGCGACCCGTTTGTACCCCCACTACGTCCACGGCAAGAAGTTGCAGTGCAGAATCAGGCCCAGCAGCCAGTAGGACAGGAAGAATCCGAGAATGCATTTGCTGAGGGGAGTAATTAATCTACAGTTCATCAGCAGCCTCATGACGGGGTTTTCAGAAGTCCCTTTCCCACAGGAAGCAGGAGATTTACAGAGAAGAGACTTCTTGGAGTGAAGTGCCGCGGTTTGATCATCAGTCCCTTCGCTCCAGAGCAAAGGTTCGTATTCTTGAAGCAGGTGAGCGGAGAACCAGTACAGGACGGGAGAGGAGGAGCCAAGGAGCCGGGTCAGCACCTGAAGACGACAGGCAGAGCAAAAACCACATAAATTGCAGGTCTCCGCCTGTGACCAGCCCTGATCCCGAGGCACGACAGGAGCCATCTATCTGCCTCAGACTGCTGATAAAGGGGACTGAAATACGGCCCCAATTCACGGTGCTAGGATTTATCGCATTGAAATGAAACACCTCTCACCTCAGCCTGCTTTATTTATTACGACATTTGTGCAAGCAGTCAAGTGGTGCCCAAGTTTTGGACAAGAACGCTACTTAATTGTCACTCCTTGTCACCGATCAGCTCAGGAGCTGGGCAGCGGCAGCAGCAGCAGGGGAGATTTGAATCTCACTCTTCAATTATCTTTTCACTGGAACCCCAGACATTTAGTGCCACCAGCTGTGTCCTAAAAAGACCTCCAAACGCTTTCTAGAGACTGGCGTCAGGCTCTGGATCCTCTCACTGCCATCCATTAAGCTCGGCCCAACGCGATAACGACCCGGTACCCTTGTCCTCCGACAGCTGATTAGCAGGGCTTAGCAAGCCTGGCCTTAAGCTGACGTCAAACGCCACCTAACACCACCCGGACCCTTTGATCCCCGTCCCGGTGTCCTCATCACACTGAGCACCTGGCAAGCTCTCTTCAGGAACTCTCCGACAGAGCAGAGGAATTAACTGGCTTTGAAAACTCTCTGTGGAAGTAGCTCCGGAAGAGGAAAAGCAAAGCTTTTGGTTTGCATTGCCCTGTGCTGCCCTGCAGCTGGGACAGCTTCAGGCTGTGACTGTCACTGCCTCAGCCACCACGCTGCATTCCCCTTAAGAAATCACTCCTGTGTGTTGCTATGAATGTCCTACCTGCACGTGCATGCAGAAGAATCCAAACGCCAGCAGGACTGTGGCATGAACCACGTACACGAAGACAGCGGGGCAGCAAAATCCAGCTCCTGGTTTACCCTCTTCTTCACTCTTTCTTCTCTCTAGACCAAGAGTTAGGCAGCGCCGGGGGTTTGCAATGATGTAGGTCCAGGCAGCCCACGAGCCCAGAAGCGTGACAGGCAAAGCAAGCAAGAAATTTGGTATCTGCCTGAGCTCAAAATACCTCAGAAAGCCCACATTCCAGTAAGTATCTTGAATATAGGAATAGACCACGGGGAATCGCTGGGAGCACCAAGGGGGTTTAACCCCGTTCATGGCCGCCAGACGATAGCCCTTGTCCAGAGCCAGCTGCAGCAGCGGCTTGGGAACAGCCTGCTCCAGGCCGGTGCCAGGACCACAGAACCTCACGTAGGCGTAATACTGAAATAAAGCAAAAGGCAGAAAAATCACAGCACACATCAGAACCGCTGAAGATGCCGTGCTAAGGAGTTGCTTCCACAACGGAGGGAGCTTCCTTAGCGATCCTGAACCCACCTGGAGCTGGAGGGCGAAGCGTTTACCCCGGGAGTAGAGAAAGAAGCCAGCATTAATAAGCCCGTTGGCACGCACCCCAGAAGCAAGGGAGAAGAGCAATCCACTGAGCCAGCTCTGCCCCTTCTCCAGTTGCCACATGGCACTGAATGCCAGGAAGGCAAACGTGCTCTCTGAGTAAGCAGCTGCCATAAATACGTTGGCAGGGCTGATAGAAAAGAGAACGGCAGCAAGGAAAGCCACCCTGCGACACTGCAGCACGACGCAGCCCAGCTTATACAGGGCAGCAGCTGCCAGGACGGAAAAGAGAGAATTAAGAAGTATGGCTGATAGCAGGAGGCGGCTCCGCCAACGTAGCAGTCGCTCCAAGGGCCACAGAGCACCCTCGGCCATGGCACGCACGCTCAGGGGGTACAGCGGGAAGAAGGCACAGTTGTGCTCGTACAGGTAACCACGCTCGGCGATGAAGAGGAAGTGCTCTGCATCCCAGTGCGAGAGGCCTCCCAGCAGCCGCTCCAAGAGCAGGTCCCACAGGCCAGGCTCAGACAAGCGAGGGGGAGAGAAGGCGTCTGCGGCGTGATCTGGGATCAGGAGGTTAAACACAGCCTGGAGAAAGAAGAGAGGGTTGACGTCCACCAGACAACCTCTTGTACCCTACCGAAAGCACCACGCAGGAGGAGGACTCCTGGGTTTCAAAGAAGGGGACAAGAGGAGCACAGAAGCGAGGCTGAGGGGCTTTGCAGCCAGGACGCCTGCAAGACTGTGAAAAGATGCAAACACAATTTTTTGGGGCATTTACACGTGAACTGTATAAAGCTCTGAAATGTATCCAGCATGAATCCCCACGGAACCGGACAAGGAAAGCTGCTCAGCCGCATGCTCGGGCACATCTAACTGCGTACGCTCACACCAGGTACCTCTGCAGCACTGGTAAATCTCCTGTTCTACAGAATTTGGCATTATTGTCCCAGCTGATGTACAAGGGAGAGGAGACAGAACTAGGGAAAAAGATTTTCCCAGAGCAAACTGATGCAGAAGACAGCAGCTGATTCCCAGGCCCCCTCTCTAGTCTCTAGATCACTCCATAGCTCCTGCAGCTCAGTGTGCACTAAGGGGTTCGCTTTCCGGAGATGAGCAAGCAGAACGCACACACCTCTGTCTCCAGGAGCTTGTGGTGCTGACTACATTTTAAAAGGTGAGAGAAAAACCCGGAGAGCTCAGGAGATAAGAGGTCTTAATGCATTGTAATGAAATTTCAAATGAAAATGTGTTTTAAAAAACCCAAAAACCTCAGATGGTAAGTTTTGTAGCTTAACTACAGTCCCTTGCAATGAATTCAGCGTTGGCAGAGGGAAGAGAAAAGGCCACGCTGAACAAATTGGGACTAAAAGACACAGAAAGCTGCCGTTTTACCATGAAGCACACATCTGGTCTAACCAGGCCTCTGGCATTTGTAACACAGAGTCTTTCATCTCAGCCGATGGTTCCACTCAGCCCTACCCAGTGGTGACCCGGGCTGCCGCACTCTGCCAGCTGGCTGGTGGCCGGCTGCTGACGAGCTTTCTCAGGCTGATTTTGTTTCAGGAGGGCCATGGCTACAGCTGGACTCTTTGCTGGCTGTCTCGGTACGCACAGGTAGGATGGAGTGAGCAACTAAGCTCTCCCATGGTCAGAGAAGGGTGTCTCTGGAAATCAGACTTGGGAGGAATGTGCAGGAGGAGATTATTGTTCCTCTTCTGTGGATAAACAGAGACTTCAGCCTCTTGCGCTGCCAAACCGGCCTCTTGCAAGAGCGGCACGAAAACACAGTAAGTTACAAGGAAATTTAAGTAATTTTACTTGACAGCAACCTGCCTTCCTGGATGCAACTGGTCTGTTGGTTCTCCAAAGGAAAAGATGATTTCCCAATCAAGCAGAACCAGCCAGCTCACGGTGCGCAAGGCAGTACCGAAGAGGGAAGCCTTGGAGCAGCAAACAACAGATGTCGCAGCATCTTTGGTTCAGGAACAGGAGACTTGCCTGCAGCAGAAGCGTCAGGGCTCTGCAGCACACCGCAAACCAGACAACCTCTCGCAGGTGCGGGTCTTGCCTGCTCACCAGCTCCATTCTGAGCTCCAAAGTTGCCTCAGTAGGTCACTGATGCCAGTGAAATTCTCCCTCCGGTTTTGGAAACCTGAATCGATAAACAGAGAGGACAGACACAGAAAGGTATTTCTGGCTTCAGCCATGTTTCTAACTTATGCGCCTTTATTTACTATCAGGTACTTCAAAGGGCTGCCAATCTCTATGAACAAGAAAGTCACTTATGAAAGAGATCATGGATCCGGGAGATGACGCAGAAGACCTTTGGTACTGTTCCTATTAAAAAAAATTTCCCCGACTTCTTAACCTTGGCCAGGATGCAGAGGGAGAGAGGTTATGACACTTACTCTCAGCCCATTTCATATTGGGCCAGTGTAAATACCAGAAGCGGACCGGCTTGTTGGCCTCCTCAGCGGCTGCCTCGGCAGAAACACCAGCGGCTCAAGCCAGGACTCCACCAAGCATCTACACACACATTCAAGTTCCAATGTGCCGAATGGGATTTAAACCTTTTTATCTTTTTGAATAGGGACAGAATTAAAACGTGGACTCTGAGCGTATCGTCTGTGTAAGCAGTTTGCTGACTGGGGCTCGCAGCCGGCCAGCACTGCCAGGCACGATCTCTCCTCTCTCCCGCTCTCTGCCCTGCATTTGCCCTGGGAAGCCGAGAACAGCTTTATTCAGCTGCCTCCATAGCACCGACCCCACAAACTCCGTCACAGCAAGGCTAAGGTGCCTTCTCAGAGACGCAGGCTTCCCCCCACCCCTTCCATCGATCAGAGACAGCATCTCCAGCATGCGACGCTCGCACCACTCCACCCTCGCCACCTGCAATTTTCCAGTATTTTGGCAGGGGTCCTGGTCTCCAGAGCGAGGGCATCTGCCTGTCAAGCAAATCGCATATGCTAAAGTGGCTCTCGTCCACCTCTTCCCTGCAAACCTCACCTGCAAGCTTTAAACCGCTCTGTGGAGTCTCACTGCTTTCTTTTCTGTATATTCTGGATTGACGTTCTGGGACCAGCTATGAAAACTACTGGCCCCGAGCCACGAAAGGCAGGCAGTATCTGTTATGCAGCTTTTTAAGATAACACATTTCTTCCGTTGGTTCCCCAGCCACCAACTGCTTTTCAGTTTGAGAAACAGAAGACCCACAGCTCTCGCTAGGTTCCAACGACACCACATCCTGCGCTATTTCCCACCTGCCATCTGTCTGATCCAGCACCTTACAATACATAAAGATCCCCAAACCGATCACCTAATGATCTAAAAACACTCTGAGGTTTTCCTATTCCCGTTTTACTGCCGGAGAAAAAAACTGGCAGGTTCAAAACTGCATGAGAGAGCAGAAAGCAAGCCATCAGCAAAGCAAAAAACAAGACCCAAATACGCTCATTTGTAGTTCCAGTCCCTAACCACAGGATTACGCTTCCTATTTAGCCACACACAAAAGTTTTGGGTTTGCTCATATTCTCCTCTTGCTCCAGAGCATTCACAGCTACAGACAAAGCAACTAGTGGGAGGCACATTCTCCTGAATCACGAAGCTGCAACGTTATTTTAAGAGAGGGGATACTTCAGCCCAGCTGTAAATTCTATTAAAGCGCATTCACAGCTGCAAATCCTATTAAAGCACAGCGGCAAAAATTGTCTCAGCGCTTTAAATATTTTTTAAAAAGCAGAGAAATAGCTTCGCATGAATGTGCCAAGATGGCTCAAAGCAAACAGCTTTAAAAAGCCTGTTCCTGTCACGACGCAGCACACCTTGTAACGGAAAGCAGCGAAGTCTACAAAAAGCTGCAGCCCACGACCACTGCTCTGGTAGAGAACACGGCGTCAGAGCTGGAATGCTCGAACCCCGAAAAGTGCTGTGTGGAAGAGCACCTGCACAAACGGAAAAAGGGCACGGAAGGGCAGAAGTGGGTTAAAAATATTTCAGTAGAAAAAGATGCAAAGTCTTAATTAATACTAAAGATGTCTCTCCACGTTCTACGTTTCCCTTTGCCCTCAGATATGAATTGCGTTTCGCTCCCTCTGGAAACCATGCTAAAAAAAGGACACGAATATGAACAAAATAGATGCTGGGTAAATTATCGTGTAAATGAAAACATGAATTCAGCAAGTCTGTAAAAGTGCAGTGGAGACCGACTCCCAGCCGGTGGCAGCAGGCACTCGCCACAGAGGCATCTCCTCCCTCCGCACACCCAGCAACCAGCTCCTGGCTGGGGTACAGGATTCCTGCTGGGAAAACTACTCCACTCTGCATCCCAGGAACACTTGGAGAGCAACGGTTTGGGCATCCCTTGGTGCTTCTCCAGCCTGCCGTGAGACACAAAGAGATACTCCAGACATGTTTAAAAACCTGTTCTAACCAGGATGCCAAAGAAATAAAACCAAATATCGGAAATCCCGTTCACCTAGTGCTGTTTCCGTGGGCCTGGGAGCTCTCGGCCTCACAGCCACTTTCACTCCTGCCCGGTTTCAGCTGCTGGTCAGGAGGCTGCAGCCCCAGCGCTGCTTCGCCTGTGTCTGAATGGAAACGAGAACGTTTCTTACCCCTTGCACCCTTTGTGACAGCTCACGCACGTGAACCAAACCTACGCCGGATCAAAGCACAACCTGCCCAACCAGCTTGAGACGACGGACCCGCTGAGCAAATGCCGGAGCTGCGGATGTTCAGATCAGGTCTGAGCGCACCGTGACGAGCTGAGCGCGAGAACACGCCACGGTCGCTTCCCTGTGTGTTTTCATCCCTGCCTTTGCCGTCGCGCGCAGCAAGGTGACACGTCCCGCTCTGTCGAGCGCAGCCATGTGCAGACCAACTTTTGGGACTTCCGCTCTGTTTCTGCCGCTTCCTTCAGATGGGCAAAGCCGTCGCGGTTGGCGCACGGCGTTTAAACGGACAGGAGCGAAACGCAGGATTGTTTCCCCTCGCTGTGGAGATAAGACAGGTTGGCGATTTGCAGACTCGCCAGAGGTTAGATGTCGGCCGAAGCGCTTAATAGGGATGCTGCCAAGATGAGGGACAGTTATCGCTTGCGTGTTTATTAATGGATTGGCACTCAAGGCTACGCGGGACCGGCCTGAGGAGCACGGAAGGGCTCACCGGGCAGGCAGGCCCAGGCGCTCCCAGCAACGCGCCCCGGCCGCTGTCACCAGCCCCGGGCCAGACCCCGGCCCGGCCCCGGCGCCCACCCGCCTCAGGAGCCCGCTGGCCCCCTCTCCCTTCCCGCCAGCCAGGCCTGTCAGAAGGGCTGGTTGGGAAAAGAAGGCCCCAGAGGGCCCCCGACCCGGCCCGGCCCCGCTCGGACCGCAGGACGCGGTGCCCCCGACAGCCCCCGCCCGTAATTTCTCCACGGGTGGGACCTCCCCCCCCCGGACGGCCGGTGCGAGGCCTCCCGGCGGTTCCCCCGCCCGGGTCTCGCTGCGGCTCCTGCCGCCAAGGCCGCCCAGAGCCGGGGCCCGAGCAGAGGGCGGCGGGGACACCGCTGGGCCTGTGCGGGCCCCCGGGCCTGGCCCCCGCCCCGTCCCCTCAGCGCTGCGCGGGCCCGGGGGGAAGAGGGGTGTGGGGGTGTCTCTGAGGGGGCGGGGCCCTCCCGTGCAGGGAGGGAGGGGCAGGCCCCCGCCCCTCCCCCCCGGGGCGCGCGCGCGGCCCCGCCCCTCCCCCACCTGAGCGCCCTGCGCGCGGCTCCCGCGCCGGCTCCATTCCCCGGTGACACCCCCCCCTCCCCGCTTCCGGGCACGCCTCTTCCGGGGCTGCGCGCGCCGCCGGGCTGCGCGTCGCGTCACGCGGCGGCCGAGTAGAGCGAGGGAGGGAGGAGCGGGCGGCGCCATCTTTGTTGAGGGCGGGCGGAGGCGGCGGTGCTCACGGCCTCCGCGGCCCCTTCCCCCGGGGCCTCTTCCTCCCGGGACCGGAGAGCGGGACCCCTCCCCGCTGAGGGGGACAGGCGGCTGTCAACGGCCGTGCCGGGGGCACCTGGCTCCGTGTAGGCCACAGGGCAGCCCCCAGCCTTCCCTGGTCTTGTCATGCGGTCAGGGAGCGTCAAATTGAGCGGGTTTCTTTAAAAATCAGGTGCTCGCGTGCAGCGCCTGCGAGAGGGGAGAGGCTCCCGCCCGTCGCTGGCAGTCGAAGACAGGTTTAAATCGCCTTCCTGCGTGGCGGGGCAGGCGGTTGCAGGCCCCGGCTCCCACCGCGGCCCACGGGGTGCCCGTCTCCCACCTCGTTCTCCCGCCCGTCCGGCCTCCAGCCGCAGCCTTCCTCACCCCAACACCCTGGCCCGTCCTGGGGCTCCGTTCCTCAGGTCAGCCACCAGCCAGGCAGGGCCAGACGGGAGGAGTGGGCCCAGCCGCAGCCCGGGGTGCGAGGGGGAAGCGGGCAGTGCCCTCCTCCTCGCGCGGCGTCGCCAGCCAGCAGCCCTCGCCCAGGGCGAGGTGGTACTCCTGGAGACACACCAACACAAACCTCAAACGAAGCCGCACGGCGGCTGCAGCAAGCGCACGGCTTAGCCGAGTCGCTTGCCAAAACACATTAAGCAACATCATGTAACAATAGCCGGGTAATAAGTGTATGTTATTATATTAATTACTTACTATTACAAGAGGGGGGGCAGGTTTCCCTCAAGATCTCGTCCACGTGATGACGGAGGCATCAGATTCTGCCTTCACCCTAACCAAGCTCACGCTACACTTGACATCGCAAGCCCGTGGCAGCACGCCGTCGGGTCTCACCCCCAGCTCCGGCACGGCAGTGCCTGGCAAGGAGAGCAGCAAGTCTTGGTGCTTAAAACCGACGTGCCGTGCTATCAGCCTGACCGCATCTACTGCAGGAATGAAAGAGAGATCATCAGTGCCGTGAGACTCCCCGAGTGCTTTTAATCAGTGCTCTGGCTTGGGAAGAACTCAAGTTTTCTCCCTTGCTGGTAAAAATGGGCAAGGGCGCAGCAGTTGGGGTCAGAGAGAGGCGTTTTGAGGAATGCCTGCAGAAATTGAAAGCTTTGGGTACAAATCAGGTCAAAGCATCAAGGATTTGCATTCTGGGCAGCCAAGTCGAGTTTGAGATCAGGTGTGGCTCTCAAAATAGTTCCTAATTACAAACTGTGAACACTGCTTGTTCTCATTTTACTAATTTCTCATCTCTGCTGTTTTTCTTTTAACCATTTTAGAAGTGCGAGAGGTGTATGTGTCTGCATGCATGCAAGCGCTGGGGGAGCGGAATTACTCCCCTCAGATCAACTGGCTGTATAAATACTGGTAAAACAGGTAGTTAGTACCACTTGTGACTATTCTTTCCCTCCCAAATGTAGCATTCACTTACGATTAAATTCACCGTAACATGAACACAGAGGCTGTACAAAAGCTGCTCACGTTACCTTCTTCAACCTTCCTGCTGAGGTCCTTTCTGTTAAGAAAATAAGATTTTTCCATTAATTTAATCAGACTGAACAAAGCTCCTGGAATACAGAACTAAATTATCAGAGAAGTTGGTTTTAAATCAACAACATTGTTGCAGAACGGCAAGGTCCAGCAGAATTCTTATCTCACAACTTGGTTTCCATTCAATATTGTTTAAAGCCAAGGAAGCCCAGCGCCATTCCCATGTCTTAAGAAATCCATTTTAAGGACTCCCTTTTTGCCAGGCAAAGAGCTCCCGTGAGTCCTGCTGAGAAACAGACTTTTTCAGAAGAGAGTCAGTTTGATCCTGGCACAATTACTCCCAGGAATCTGAAATGTAAGGAATATGGCTAAAGGATGGCTCTGGGAACTGAGGGCTTCCTAGGAGAGGACTAGGGGGATAAAAGGAGGTGATTTCTTGAACAAAAATTACATTTGCCTTTTAAAAAAGCTTCTTCTTTAACTAGCTCTTTTGCTTAAATGAGCTCAGTGCAGTTCTAGCTAGCCTGCTTCTATTATCATTTGAGAATAAAGCTTCAGGCTAAATAAAATACCCATTTACTAAGCCATGAAAATGTGCAGATTTTCATAGAGAGAGCCTGAACTTTGGCCGTTTGCTGAAGGGCATCAGAGCTCTGTCCGCTGCAAAACCCCGTCCTCTGAAGGAAGTCAGAGTCCACACCACGGTTCCAAGAAAATGTGAAAAATGCGAGGGGAATGAAAATTTTCCATTTTACAGAGCCGAATGGGAACTGCCTCCCTTCCGAGCAACCGCCTTTTTCACCCTGTGAACTATGTGTCTCTCTGCCGTAGCTTCACCTCACGCTGCAAATCCACTCCTAGCCGAGCCTAAGCAGCACTAAGCCAGAACTCCATCGCTGAACCAAGCCGAACAGAGAAAGCAAAGCCGGACCACCAGGCGTTAGGGCCTCCGGAGCAAAGACAGGACTTTGTCATCCCCAGGCACTGCTGTAACGCGCAGGACCTCGGAGGTCTCCGTGCTGCATGGCAAGAAGGAGCTGACCTACGTCATCACGTCGACAAGAGCTGACAGCACTGAAGTTACCTCCCCGTTCTGCTAATAAAAAAAAACGTTACAAACATCTTACCAAGATTTAATGTACATTTATTCTTAACACGTGGAACATATAGTATAAAGATTTCATACTGAATAAATGATATTCATTAAGCCAAAAAAGGAAAAAAGGGAGGAATTTACATCAAGTTTTTAGCTACATCGTCTGAAATACAAATATGCAGAATTCATCACTGAAAAATCTCAATTGTGTTTCTTCATCAGGAACTTCAACTGAACCTAGAACTTTTTCACACCTCGATTAGAAAGAAAACAAAAACAGGAAAAATAAACTATAAGTTGATTGGCTGCTGAGACAGCAATGACTTTATACACAGAGACCTGTACAGCATCCTCCAGGGAGGGATGTCTGGCAAGAGATTAAATAATTGTGTCTCGCTTTTGCAGGTCATCAACTCGTTAACTCGTCATACTATAAAGGGGTCGGGAGAGGGGGACAAAACTGCAAGGAATCTTAGGGTATGTGCAATGTACAACGTCATATATATATACACACGTGGCAGCATTCAGGCTGCAGCTAAAGGTTAAAACCAGTTCTAAGAGGTGATCTCAGGGTTATTCATACAATCAAGGAGGAAGAGAGAAAGAGGTCAGGGTGTTGTAGGTTCACACATGATACTTTGGGGGAAAAGCCTTTTTTTTCTCCTCAACATTAACTAAAAACATTTTTAAAAACTACAGCTTGCTGCTGATCCAGCGTTTTTTTTTTTTTCCATGTGAGACATTATTACAGTATGTTTACAGTTTAAGGTGTACAGTACATGAAGTTCTACACGCTACTGCACAGGCCTCCCTTGGACAAGGTCTGTTCACAACTGGTAACTTCTTGGTTCCTGCAAGATTGTGAATGTACAACGATAAACCACACAGAGTTCAGCAGTCACTTTTGTCCTTCAGAGTTTACCATTAAAAACAGTTATGAAAGTGGTGCCTGTCAATGTGATAACACGGCAAGTCGTTTTCCCCAAACTCACTGTAAACGACAGTAACTTTGGTTAAAATAAAAAAAGTCTTCTATGTAGACAGAACTTTGTCTCCTTTAATAAGGGATTCAGGACAAATTTGAAGGGCAGGGGAAGGGGAAAGGGAACGGGGACATCTTTCCCCAAGGGAGAAGCAGGACAGCGCAGGGCAGACAGTGGATTCTGAGGTGGTTTTGCATAAATAAAGGGCAACAGTCAGTTTCTAAGTTCTCCACTCACGCACACGCACACAGGGTCTCGGATCCCACAGCTGTCATGACTGGCCAATTAAAAACAGTACATCACAAATAACTTGTGAAACCAAAGAGTTCATCAAAGGCGAGACGGAGATGTCCAACAGCCGCGACTCGTATAACGTGAACTCCGAGTGGTTCTCGTCCACCTTGGCCAGGGCGAGCAGCGCCCGAGCAGCTCGGCGCATCATGTCCACGCTCGTCGACTCAAAGGGCGGGTTCTGCATGTGCATCAAGCCGGCCTGGCTCTGCTGGAACTGCGTGGCGGCCAGGCTGTCCTCCAAGAAGCCCAGCAAGTTGCCAATGCTGCCCTTCTGCACAGCAATCGCTCTTGCTGCCAGGCTGTCCCCCTGTGCCAAGTTGGCCAGTAGTACCACAGCCATCTCTCGACACACCGGGTTCTTTCTGTCACTAAGGAACCGCACCATGGTGCTGTACAGCTTCTCCAAGCGACTGAAGGGGGGAGTTGCAAGAATCAAATCCACGTTGTTGTCCTGGATGCTGAGTTTGCTGAGTGTTTCCAAAACCAGTCTCTGAGGGGAGAGGACCGCATTGGGCCCCAGTGTTGGAAAGGGATCCTGGGCCTCTGCTGATGGACACACTGCCCAGTGGAGGAGTCCATCCAGGATAGGCAAACAGATGCTTTCCGGGTAAGGGGAGAGGTCCAGCTGGCCAGAAATGTTGGCCAACGTGACCAGTGTATTTTCACGCAGCATCTCCAAGCAGTCCCACCACCACTCCACCTTGTTGCAGCTCACCCCTTGGTCCTGCTCCTCCTCTTTCTCGTAGGTCAGGGGTGCCTGTTTGCGTTCTGGATGCTTGTGGTGTAAGAGAATCAGTTTCCCTAGAATCAGCAGCAGCCCGGGATGTTTAGACATTTCAAAGTCATTGCCCGGCACAAACGATAAACTCCTGATGATGTTCGAGACACAGATGCAGCGCTTCGCCAGAGAGTCCTGCCAGTCTAGGAGGGTGCAGAGGGGCGTCTCGTCTTTACTGTGAGGTTCGTCCTCCAGAATCTTTATATTTCTGTGGCTTTGAGCTGGACTAATGCCAAAGGGAAACTTGCTGCTTTCCTTTGCCGTTTCCAAAGCTTTGACCTCTTCCTCCTCTCCTGCCAGGGAGCCCGGACGTGCCGAAAGCATGTCGTCCATGGTGGCAGTTATCCTCTTCTCTGAGGAGCTGTCGGATGGAGGAGTCTCTCCTTCCCTAGTGCTCGGATTGCCCTCGGCTGCTGAACGTTTCCTCAAGACAGAGTTGCAGGAAGCTCGTTTATGAGTCAAAGGTAGCTCCGTCTTGCTCTCAAAGTGGGTCTGAATGTGCTCGGTGGTATCTCCGCCGCCAATCCGCCAGTGCAGCAGCCCGCTTTCGAACTCCTGCACTCGCCCCAACTTGTCTGAATAATCTACCACAAACGGGTCGTTTTTCTGCACGACCTTGACTGGAAGCTTGTCAAATTTACTAACTAGTTTTTCCTCGCTGCTCTCTAGAGGTGCTTTGTCCTTGCTCGAAAACGCAGCCTCCTCCTCTTCCTCATCCTCTTCCTCCTCCTCACAGTTCAGGGTCCGTGGTTCATCATCCTCCTCCCCTTCTTCATGAGAGGAAGCTGAAGATTTGCAGAACCTTTCGGGATCTAATAGTGTTCTTTGCCCTGGGTCTCCCACCTCGTATTCCTTCAGGATTCCGAAGATCTCGATCAGGCAGCGCCGGAAATACTCCACCAGCAGTTCCAGCAAGCCTGGGAGCTACAAGGGAGGAGAAAAACAGGAGGGGAAGGAAGGAAGGGAACAGTGATCAGAAAACAACTTAGGCCAGCATGAGCAACAAGGAAAGCAGGGCATAAAGAGCTAAGAATTTAAGCAGTGCTGTTAATTAATGGGTTCTTTTCATGCTGGCAATAAATTGTTTGCAAAAGAGAGCTTTCCATCCTCTGAAAGAAGGAACAAAGGCAAAACCAGAGACTGACTGTCAGTATCCAAGCCAACCCCCCTCCACACACGCATACCTGTGCAAACACACACGTGCTCTCGGTTGTATCTCCCCTCTGGTTAATACACAGGGAGGTGAGGGGCAGCACAAAGCAAAACAGCCTGTACTGTACTGCCGAGCAGTTTTTACAACAGCCACAGAGGCACGTGGCAACTAACTGAGAAAGGCTGGCCCTCCGGATCGGCATCCCAGCCTCACTGTGCACCATGCCAGGGAAAGACAGAGCCAGAGGTGAACGAATGCCATCAACACCCAAAAATGCAAGCAGCCTCCAGCCCTTCATAGTCCTCTCGCTGCTAAGTCCATTATGGCCAACCCACCGTTACTCACATCCTCTGTTCCAGAGGCAATACATCTCACCAGAGAGGAGAAAACACACTTGGCTTGCACACCAACATATAAATTATGTGGGCCAGTGAGTAACCGGCGCACAGCTACCCAGACCCCATGCTCTCTTCAGACCTGGCGTGCTCCTCAGGTACAGGGATGTCCAGGAGTCTGCTCCTACAAGGGCACGAGCTGCTTGTTGCTGTCTTGCTGACAGAAAACCCTACAAAATCAGCACTTCAAAGACCTGCATCAGAGAGCATCTGCACCCACCTGGCTGAGGTTGAAGGTCATTATGCTGTTGTCATCATAGAGCAGGATGTTTATGGTATCTAAGGCCCACGTACTTTCAGCTAGCAGCCCAGACTTCAGAGACATCATCACTCTCCAGGCTTCAGGAGTTCCTGTAACATAAACACATGATACTTCCAGCTCCCGGAGTTTAAAAACAAAAAGGAGATACTTGATACTGCTTTTTGGACCCATGAAGAGCAGAGCCTGTTTAAGATGATGTACAGACTGCATGTACCAGCAATCTCTCCGCAGATGATGCCAAAATGATGTCTCAAAACACAGCCTGCAAAAATATAATTCTTTCAAAGACAGCAGAGCCCTTCCACTTGGCAGTACCGTACCAAAGGGTAATGGCAGCACCCATCCCCTCCTCGACAAGCACAAGCAGAAAAGCAGGAGTTTCCTCTTACCAATATCTTTTGCTGTCAGCCGTCTCCTCTGCTTCAACACAGGTTGCGTAGCTTCTACTGATCCCGGAGGGAAGGTGATGTCTCGTCGGATCATGGGAGGCTGTACAGCTGCTGGTGTTATATGCGAGGCAGGGACTGGCGGTCCTGCCTTCTGCATTTTCATCCCCGAGTGCAGGAATGGAGATTTACTAGGAGAAGTGCGATTCTCCAGAGGTCTGGGCAGAGGTGCTGGGCTGGATACCTGAGGAATGTGGTTCTGCATGCTAGGGGGGGTCTGGTAGTTAGACTGGGGGGGCCTAGTCATTGGGGGCACGGGGGCAGAGGGACCATAAGGAGGTTGCCGGTTCCCGTGGGAAGGCCACGGTCCCTCGTGGTTGACCCTCTGGTCTGAATGCAGAATTTCATCTGTTCGAGTCACTCCGTGATAAGCAGGCCCCTGGGGCGCAGAGCCAGTGCTCTGCCGATTCGGATAGCTGTACCCTATTTCGTTGCGCCCTTGCCACATGGCGCCTTGCTGTGGGCCCTCTGGAGTAGACTGTATGGGACCACCCATCATCTGAGGAGGCATGTTTTGCTGCGCATTGGAGCCTGGGGGAGCCGAGACCCTGTCTCTGCCAAATTGGAATGGGAACTGGTTCTGTGGCCCTCCGGCAGATCGGCGGTCAGCAGCAGGGTATGTACTCCCATACTGGTTATACAAGTCCTGCTGTGGAGACGGCTGTGCAGTTTGCTGCTGGCTCGGTTGCTGGGTCTGCGCTGGAGGCAGCTGCTGCTGCGTCTGCCCCTGCCCGGCGCTGTATGGGACGTTGTACATCTCCCCTTCGTGTCGCTTAGCAGGTGGACCGTAGCTGCCATCCATCGGTCGCTTGTAATTCTACAGGGAAAATAAGAGCATGAGATTATCTACTTAGAAACATGCAACCCAAACCTCAGTGGGTAGAACTACTCGGAGCCAGACGATATGCCCCACGGCATGGCCTGTAAGAGGGCAAGACTTGTCTCGTTGTTAGCCATATCCAATGTGAAGCTGGATCAGACTTTAAATTTCACAAGCCAAGACCAATTCCTTGCGGCTGGCTGGGTAGTTTCCTGTGGATTCTACAAGGATGCCTTGGGGGCAGAAGTCTGCCCACAGAAAGGACTTTCCTGTAGAAAAGACTCAGCTCTACTATACATTCACTGTGCACAGGTACTTGTTTCCTTCCACATCCAGGAATTTTATCAGACCCTATTTCTCTTGTATTTCCAGAAAACAGAGGTTTCTGCTGAAGCATCAAACAAGATGCATTAAAAACTGTTGTACTTCCTGCTGCTTCCTTTCCTGTAGATTTCAAAACACATCACTGAAAGGAGCAAGAACTATTCTCCCCCCCTACTTCTTTTAAGTGCAAATGGAGAAAACAGTCAATTGCCGAGACAAAATTAAAATCCAAGATCTCTCTTGCCTCCAAGGGTCTATACTCTAGCTGCTATAGAGTCTACTCAGAAGCTCCACTGTCATGACTGGCTTCAGATGGAGCTCTAGGGCTTCAAAGATGACAAGTACCAGAGTAACTCGAACTCTTGGCTCAGAGCCCCGTGGCTCTGGTTGCAGAGCCAAACTGCAAAGCAGTTGGAATTATTCTTAGCACAGCTCAGCGAGTGCCCTCTCTATACTCTCCTAAACCAGAGGACTCAAAATTATCAGGAAAACATTATGGGTCTTGGCACTGATACAAAGAGCAAGTCATATATAAGGATTATGGAAAGAGATATACGTTCATTCAAACCCTGTCCTGAAACAAACCTGATGTTTTTGAGAACGAGTAGGAGGCAGTGGAGGAGGCAGGTCTGAAGCCTTTGTCTGCAGGCTCAGTAAGGCAAAGACACACAAAAAAAGCCTTGGGTTGTGCAGAACGATCCACCTGAAACAGCTCCCCAGAACGATCAAGGACTTACTCCAAACAAACTCATCAGATCACTTGGACCAAAAGTGTTACAGAAACATGATGGGATTCAGAAAGTTCCAGATGGGCAGAGAAGCCCAGTAAAGCTTCCTGATCTGCTGCCTGACCAGAGCGTGCATGTCGGCAAACTACACAACCTCCGTTCTCAGAACATTGTTTTGCTAACACAACACTGCAAACGCTAATTAAAACTTACTTAAATTCTTCGGAAACTGGAAAAAAAAAGTCTCCTGTAGAAGGTACTTAATTCTACACATTCATAAAGCAAACACACAGCCCAAAGCGTTTTCATCCTCCCCTCTTCATGAATTTCACAGATAAAACTCTTCTGTCTCTCAGTCGAACAAATCAGAAACTTTCTGATAACTTACCTGCTGTTGCTGTTGATACATGGTAGTTTGCTGGGTAGGGAAGGGGCTGCCCGAGGATGTGCCTTGAGTGGAGAATTGATTGCCATAGGAATCATGTCTGGAGAAGAAACAGATGCATTACTTGTCTGATCAGATGCATGCTTCACTTCCCCAGTCTCAGAGCTCTCTAACTGGGAAGAGCTGTTTGTGGCAACACCCCCCACAGACCTTTGCTGCTGCTGCTGCTGCTGCGGGTAGCGGCTGGGAGAGTACATCCCCGATTCAGGGGTGGAAGGCATGATGTTTGGCTGTGGAGTTCCGGTTGCTAAGTTGCCCTCAGGTCCCATGCCGGGCTCCGTCCTACATGGAAGCAAACACAAAAACCCCACATGTCCACTTAAATTCACCCTTGTTCCTCAAATGGAAAATGATCAGGAAAGTCACAACAGTGAAGAGAAAGTAATCATTTCACATGAGTCAAGCAAACCAGGATCTCACCAGGTTCAAGTACCCACCTCACTCTGTCGTAAGGACCTCCGTAGGAATAGTGTTGCCGCTGTCCCATGGCCATGTTACCCATCCCTGGACCTGCAGCACGATTGTAAGGGTCACCCATACCACTGTTGGGGCCCTGCCCTGAGGACATGAAGGGATCGCTTCCTGGAGCTGAAATATTGGAAGAAGGACCAATAAACATGTCTACCTTTGCATTAGAAAGATACGTGCCATCTTCTGGGAAAGAAGGGAAAGCAGAAGGTCTCCTACAGCACATTCCACATACAGGGATTAGCAATCAAGGAGAAAGGGAAAGGAGCACACAAGGACTTCCTCACCTTTCCTCATACTGCTGTAAGGATCTTTATTTGGCTCGTAAGACATGCGACCCATCATGTCAGAGGTATTCATGCTGGGCTGGTACCCTGGATTTGGAGTCATGGAGTTCCGCTTCTGAAACGTGGGATCACTACCATCTGCAAAGGCATCCTGAAGGCCCACTGAGTTACTCCTGATTAAAAAACCAAAAAACCAAACCACCACAAACACAGGATTATAGAGGTCCACGATGCTGCTCAAGATACTTTCCCCAACATGTTCCCCCTCAGGTGTTGCTATCCCCTAGAAGGGCCACAGTCATGTTCCTCCAACAGAGGCATGAAAAACTGCCCTGCCACAATACTGTCCTCAACCCCAATCCCAAAAGTAATGATCATTCACACACAGATGCAGAGTCAACAATGTTGCTGTGAGCCATTAACAAAGGAGTAATGCCACGGAGCCCCACCAGAACAGCCATCGGTGGTAGTGACCCAGAAGCAACCTCACAGTCACACTGCATCCAGCATAGTGGAAGAGGGTGCAATGGTTTCATACCTGATGCCTGGCAAAGGGGGCATCTGACTGTGTGGCGTAGATGCTGGAGTTGGTGGCTTCAGGTCTCCTCCTTCTGCCATGGAGCTGCTGGTGGACTGAGGCGTCTGAGGACCCTGCATTGAGCCTGAACCCGCTGCAAGAACAGAAATATGGTGTGAGCGGTTTTGCAACCTACAGAGGCAACCCAGAACCTCCCAGAACATCAGCCTCAAGAACAGAGAGCAGAGTCCTTCAAGAAAGAGACAAGATGAAACATGGCCAGAAAAGTAGAAGGAGCTCAACACTGCAAGGACATACTGGGCCAGACTTCCCAGAAGAACCATGTACAGTAATGTAAAGCTGAGAGGATGCGTTCGTTTTCATCATGCCTTCATTCTTAACCACATTCCCACTGTGGCACTGTGTCGTGTTGCCGAGGCTATCCAGCTTCAAAGGCTGATGCTCTACAGCGCACCACGCAGCATGGAATATGGTGGGTTTTTGCCAGGCAACAACCAGTGCCCGATCACCTTCACATTCTCTTTCTACCCAGAAAGAAGGCGGGTTTGAGCCCTCTCCTGGAAGTCTCACAATCTTTCTAGTGATCCAAACTCCAGGACGACAGCTGAAGTCACCAAGTAACTCTGAACAAGGCTCCTCTGCCTGCTCTGCCCTTCAAGAGGGGTTAATTCATGCAGGTTAATTCCAGCACCACTCCCAAGGATTCCTGGAACAGGGAATGCCGGAGATGCCGGATCTTTCACTGAACAACAAAACCCGTCCAGCAAGTTCCTTGGCTCTGTACAGGCTGCTTTACGCTACAGTAAGCTTTCATCAAAAATCCCAGGCCGTCATGTGTAATCCAGCTGTGCCGTCAGCTCTAGGAGCTCTCCTCTGCCCCTGGATCGCTGTGACAGTGTCAGCTCTCAGGTTCATATGCTCCTCGCAGCTGGCAAGAGCTGAACTCTTAATTAATGTTTCCACTAGTTACCATCCCCAGCACCCGATATCCCTCAGCTTCAGCCCTGCTGGTTGATGAGTCATTTCAGCTATTCATTAAAATCCTCCGAGGTCATGTCCAGGGCATGTTTGTTTACACCCCACCTTCCTGGCACCCTGTCCTCCTCTCTGCATCTCCCTCCCAGCCCGGGGAGGTCTCGGGAGAAGGAAGGGCAGAGGCAAGCTCAGCGGGGAGTTTCATTCATGGGACCTCCCCGCCGTTCTCCTTCCCTCGTCAGCAGCAGTTCAGCCCCACTCACTTCCCCCAGGAATTCGTCGCTCGTCTCCGTTTGTAATGCTGGCATCGGCAGGAAGAGGCCTCGAGACATTCCCTGCATCGCTGCCATTTGGTGTTTGTCCCCACCCCCTGCCGTCCCTCCCACTCACAAATTTACACACAGTTGGAGCCAGGCCAGTTTCATGCTCTGGGAATTAAAACCCAACAGCAGACTGATTACGCCTCCCCAGGGACACGCTGCAGTTTGCGAGCAGGAACCCAAGAAGGTTTGGAGGAAAGCCGTGCCGAGTGCCCACGAGGCAGTACCTGGTCCACTCCAGCTTGGCCTTTCTGTAAACACTTTTGGGTTTTGAGGGTTATCAATGCACACTGCATGGAAAACAGCTCCGGCACCAAGAGCTCTACCTAGAGGATTGTCCTGCAAGGCCTTTAGATGCTCTGCAGCCTCAAAAAGTGGTTAATGGAAAATCGTGCAGTGCGATCCTCATCATTCACAAAGTTATGGAGTAGTTAATTTGACAGAACAGACTGAAATGAAGTGTGAGCCAATGTCAACAGGTTATAAAGTCTGCAAGGAGAGCAAAGCACGTGTGTCGGTGTGGGACGACAGAGCCCTTCATCTAAATGATGGGACTTCAAAATGCCCCACTGTTGTCCGCTTGGCTTTCAAACAGGGGAGTTAGTTATTCCCCAGTAAGGGTGATTAGTTGGGAGACAGGTTTCTGTGTGTGCACGTCTGGAGGATGCTGCTTCAGCGGGGTCTCAGCAACCCCCTGGAACAGTAGTGCCCTCTGGGACTCAATGCTCCTCTAAGGCTCTTAAGTCCGGAGCTGAGGTTGAGAAAGCAATTTGGGTTGTGTCCTACACCCTCAGTTCCTGCCGATCCAGGGGAGCAAGAGAGAGGAGGAAAAGCAAAGTGAAAGAGGAACATGAACATGCTGAGTGATAACAGCTTAAAGGATCAGAGCAACCAACCATGCTTCAGTGCTGCCTCTGCATATTCCTAGTTGCAGGAGTCTGGAGTAAGACAAGTGGAGAGAACAGTTTAAACAGGAAATACAGCACAGCCCTCTCATAGCCGGAATCAAACCTGTAGACTAAGTCAACAGAGCTTCACAAACATGCAGGGTTTGGGATAGCAGCCCTGTAAATTCCTACTGCTGATATGCTGAAGCAAGAGATCACCTGTACCACAGCCCAGAAGGCAGACTCAGGACCTTCACGTACCACCATATTAGCTAAAACAGAATAAAAACTGATGCACCATCTAACCCATTCTGACAGGCGCCTAGTGCTACGAGAAGTTTTAAGTGGCTTCCTAAAAGTCTCAGCCCTCTCCAAATAAACTCCAAATGCTTTTAACATCTTTGTTCCACTGCCTAGTATCTCAGGGGGGCAAGAAAGAGGTTTTGGAAAGAAAGTGGGGATGGATTTGTGGTCTAGTTTAAGCGGAACTCAGACACCACTTTAGACAGAAGTTTAGTCTAATGACACAAAAGTTGCTTTATCTTGCAGAATACACCAAGGCTGAAGCTATGCTGGGACAGGTTTCCTGACTAGTGAAAAGACATGATTTAGTTCTTTAAAAAAACAACACTCTGTAACTGAGAGCATAGATAAATGTACTTGCCAACAGAATATTCGGACAAGCACACTGTCAATCAAGGGTTTAGCAGGGCTGAAACACAACTGCAGTACAATCAAAAAAGGGTTCATTATTCCACTCCTCAGGAGCTAGACAAAAATTATGCCAGGTTTCAGAACCAAAAAGGCATTTTTTGCAAACATCACAGGAACTTCAAAGCAGACAAAGTTTTTATTTCACCTACATGAACAGGCTCCTGACCAGAAAAAGCATCTGAAGGTTTTACTTCTAAAGACAAACTGGAAAACTCAAGCTTAAAGGGTTGGCAAGTTGAGCAGCAATTCAAGCAATGAACTCAATGCAAATGAGACAGAAATGATCAGACTTTCCGAAGACTAAAGAGTACAGCATGCACTGCTAGCCTGGATGTTTTCTCCTTCCCCCCGAATTGAACCCTATGCTTAAATATTCAGAAACTGGAGCACCCCATCAAATTTGAAACAACAGCAGAAGTTCAGTTTAAAAGGCTTGAATTCTAGAGCGTCCCACTTGTAATAGGCTTACGAAGCTCTCTGGGCACAAAGCCTCAGAAAGTCCTCACTGTCTTCTGCTGAAGACAGAAAGAATTCATGAGGAAGATGAGTGCACACCCACGTCAAGCATTTACTCGCAGAAGGTAGCGCCTGCACAGTCAAAACAAGCACAACTTTTCTAGCAAGTTCCCAAAGCCAAGCAGTAACAACAAGGGCTGCTGATAGAATATGCAGAGATCACCTTGAAGGGATAACTCCAGACTTCTCTCTCCACCAGATTCTCGAAAGGCAGTGACGGACTGGTAAGCACAGTGGTGCGTGTATATACGTATGTATGTATTTTTATGTTTTCCCTTGTCTTAAACTTAGTACAGAGGCGGGACACACAAAAAGTGAACTATCCCAAGAGGCTTGACTTATTCACAGGATCATTCACTCCCACGTTACAGAAGTATTTAATCTACACAACCAGAGAACATCTAATTAGAAACAGACGCGAGGGCTTTGTGAAGTTTGGAATTGGTCTGGCCCACAGCACGTGGAGTCAGGTGTACAGTGCCAGAGATCCTCTGGTTCAAACATTCTTTGCACACCTTAAACCGGTATCTAAACTCACCTGGAGATGGAGGCTGTATCTTAGTCTGAGACTTCTTTGAATCGGCAGCTGCAAAGATATCTGGAGGGGGGTCTTCACCTCGCTCAATCTTGCACTCAAAGGCATAGAGACACTGGATGTACTGCTTCTTCAAAGAACTAGCTGCACTGCTGGACGTGCCCACATTGAGATTTGTGGCTAACTCGCGCCATTTCTTGTTTTTGTTGACCTGCACAACCAAACAAGAGGCTCTAAACTCAGAATCCCAGCTACTTCTCCTCCAAGAGATTTTCTGGGAAGAAATCAACACTTCCCAGCTAAAACAAAGGATGCAATAAGGGCTAAGCAGAGCAGATACAGTCGTGTTCAAAACCAAGCACTAGTAAACTCTCTTCCTCACCCAGAGAGAACTTTTCAAACAGGGACTGACTGCAAATCAAATTAGCCGTGAGGTCAGTTGACAGCCAGGTGCAAAGACAAAGACAGTGTCACCAATCTTTGCACTGGACAAAGCAGGGGAAAAAAAAGCACTTGAATTGAATCTCACCACAGACTGTTCTCAACCAGACAACAGGAGAGCAGACATTTGGCTCACTTAAAGGATGCTGGGGTTTATAAACATTATTTAAAAAAAGAAACACAGCTAAATGGAAAGTCACGGCTTACATCTAGCTACAAATCTAACTTTGAATTGTGTTGCCTATTGACTTGTGACTGCCAGACAGTGGGCAGCTCTGAATACAAACACCCAGTCACCACGCTGGCTGCTGGACACTCACCTGAGTCAATCCTCCTATCTCCTTCACTGAGATGTAGAGCCGGTAAAGGTCCAAAGGTTTCCTGCCTACCGCTGGGAGATTTGTCATGCCCATGGCCTTCTCTTCAGTAAAGGCCAGGTAACGATCTACCCAGATCTTCCTCTCAGGCTCACCACCCAGCTCATAGAGTTTGGTGATCTTCTCATTGGTTGTAGTAGAGGAACTGGACTTCTAGGAGAAGGAAAGAGATATCAGGACTGAGCAGCACAAAAGCAGTTAGTTCACATCCAAGACTGTTTCAAAAAAGCAGTTAGATTAACAGTTCAAAGTTCTACTGTTAGATGGAGAACAGCTTTCTATTAGACCTACACTTGTCTCAGATCAACGTCAGGCAAGTATTATTCAACAATGGTATCGCAAAACCAGCCACTACTCAGGGAATTCACAGAATACGTGTTTTTAAAAAGCGAAAGGTTTCAGGAACACTACAGAAACCAAACAAACCTCAAGGAGACTTTGCAGACAGCCATCTCTTTGAGACACCCTTTGTGGGCTCATTTGCTAAATATATGAGAAAACATCTAAATCAACTGCAAATGAGATTCCCCATGACTACTGCACTCTGCCATGGTGAGTACTGCCCTCTGGTTAGCCTCTTCTCTTACCCAAGTGGTAGATTGCCAGGTTAAACTGACACTAAACACTGCAAAGAAATAACAATAAACACGCCTCAAAGAAAAATAAAGATTAGAGGCACCTGTTTGACCAACGTGTACGAGGGGTCCCCCACAAAGACCATCTATCTTCCCTTGCCTATTCACTGACAGAAGTGCAGAAATCTCCTGCTACCCAGATATGACGTAAGCTCCCATGCTGGTTTGCTATCGCTGACATATCAGGATCCAGGAAGACTGATATGGAAAGGTATCACAGGAATTTGGAATACAAGTTTACAGCTATGAAGTATGAGTATCACACACTGATTCACTGAATTGCCTGAGTGTCTACTTAGAGGTAAAACCTGTGGTCCTGCATCTTCCCTTGCTTCCCCCAAGCCTTTTGGTGTAGTGCGTGAACATGTTATTTTGCCTTTCACCACCTGGATCACAAATACTCAGAATAAAGGCAGAAATGCTCTTGGCTTTCCAAATGCTTACTTAGAAATGACCTTCCAAAGTAGAAGCGAACTTCAAATCCGATGATGATGTTCTAGATGAACCCCTCCGGCCCAAGACTGAGTGTATTCATTAGCACGTGAGATAATGCTTGAACAGCACAGACCAGGAGGACAGAATAACCCTTATTTGTAGCTTCTGGCATCTCCCAGCCCAAGAGCATTCAAGTCCTTGTTATAAATAGAAAGGCAGATGCCAGAACACACAAGCAGAAGTGAGGTATCTTCTGAATCTTCTTGCAGGCTTGCTGGTGGTGCAGGTATCAACCTTGCAGAGCATTTACTTTCCTTCAAGTAGCAAAAGAGGAGACTATGGGCTCAGAAACTGCTTTTTTGGTGGTTCTTTTGAAACTGGTAGCAGTAATGCAAAGAAAAACACTCCCTGAAGAACTTGTTTGCCTCCCTCTTCTGGCTTTAATACAGGATTAGTAAGAGGTTTGTTTGTGAAACAACTGTAACACTTTAGTGTACCACCTCCCAGCTGGGAGGTGATAACTGACTAGCTCCAAGCCTACACCAGAAACAAACTCAGGTTTGTTTACACTTCTTTTGGCAGTTTCACTGTGGCAGGTGATAATTCCCAATACTAAATTGTTTTGCAAGTGAAATTGATTTCTCCCAAAGGACTGGAAAACGCTCCCCTTCATTTCTCAACAGTTTACGAATCCCAGAAGTAAAATCCTCCATTGTTTGAATTTTCCTGATAAATCCTGAAGAACCTCTTGGAACCACCAGCACAGCCCTTTGGGCTGGACACATGAAGCGTAATTCACGTTGAATCTCCTTCCACTGAGTACTTCAACTACGTGTTCTTTACCTTTCATGGTCTTTACACTTCTGATTCAAGCAACAGTCTAATTAACTATTCACAGGATCTGGGGACTTGGATAAAGCTGACCCAAAAGGTGCATCTGTTCAGGTATCTTCTCCTCAGTTAATAAAGGCAAGACTAGCCCATGATTGAAACGAGAACATGTAAATAAGGCGTGCCAGGCATTTGTTAGAAATTCTAGATAGAGGCTTGAATTCCTGAGTCATGAACCGGGGAGGACATGTGAATTCTGATAGAAAAGTCCCTTTCCTGGCCTTACTGAGGGATAGTGGGTCTCTGGAGGGGATGGTAGAGTTCAGGCTCCTCAAGAATACCGTTATTAACGTATGTGGGTATTCAGTGGTTTATTGCAAATATAGCCAGAGCCTACTCTAAAACACACGTACACACATTTCAAGACACTTCTTTAGTTACGCTCCAAAACATAATACAACCCAAACGAGGACATCCCACTCACTCGCCACACTCTTCGAGTTAGAACCATGGTCACAAGTAGCAGTCAGATCATACGCTACAAGGCCAACCATGCTAATGAGAAGTCTGTTCAGGGCAAGGAGGACTAATCAAATTAGGTTTCTCTCAGGAACCACACTCACTACTAGATAGATGCACTGTTCAATCCAAGTTGACGTGCAATGGTTTTATTTCCCTGGACGCTGAAGAGGATGGGAGTCACTAAAAACAAAACCCAAAACATTTTACCTTTGACTTGGATTCTGCTTTTGGCGTCCCGTCCGCCTTATTGTTCATTTTAGTTGCAGGTGTTAATTTGACATCCCCAAGACCCATCATTTCCGGGCTTGCTGCCATCCCTAGGAAGTTAAAAGAATCTTTAACACTGATTTTCAATCCACTACAATGAAATCAATGAAATGCCTAACAGTCAGCACTGGCTTACCTGCAGAGTTGTTAGCCATATTGCCACCCATCGGATAGGGTGGGCCCTGGGGGTTTATCATGCCAGCCATACTGTTAATTCCCTGTCCATAAGGAGGTCCAGTGCCCATCATTCCCCCTTGATTCATGTTGGGATAACCAGGAGGCCTAGAGAAGGCAAGAAAGAAGCAGATGCTTACTCTAAACATGAAGCATAAAGATCTGATCTTCTAAGGAAGCAGGTTTGCCAAAAGAAACCTTCTACAAAGGAAGCGAAGTGATTTTCTCCAGCTCACTTCTCCAGCAAAAGACCAAAGATCAGGTGCTCTTTTAAAGCTTAGCTACCCTTGAGCCTAAGTCTCATTCTCAAAAGAAAAGGGGATGCAAACCTTTTTAAAAGAGGGACTTCAGTTCAGAACATTTTAACCCTTAATCTTGTTCTACTACATCTCCAAACTGAACTTGATTTCAGTTGTTAAGTTGCCTTTACAGGGAAGAACAGATCTGCAAATACTGCAGCCCTCTGCATTTGAGTGAAAATACATTATTTGTACAGATGAACAGCATAGTGCTCCAGCCACATTTAATGATTATTTTTTCTTTATTCCTTTCCTTTTTGTTACCCATACAAGCTGCATTATCTTACACATATCAAAAAACCTCACACACAACTGTCGCTCAAAGTTGTTACTCAAAGGGACAGGCTTTGATGCCCTTATTGGCATTTGGGAACTTGACCTCTTGGCAGCCATAGGTAACACCAGACAGTAGACTGCAGAAGCAGCCCTTAAGTCAGGATAAAGAGCACAATGCCCAGTCAGACAACAAATACATCTAACAGCTTTACTGGGGGAACCCAATTTATAAGCAAGTTCAGGGCTCTCACGGCATTCTGGTAGGCCACATATACCTACTCTGAAATGTGCAAGGGAAAAAAAAAAAAAACCACCACAGAAAACAGTTGCAAAGTTCAATGCTGAATTCCAGCTCTGTTTCCCACAGCTGCTCATCAAGGCCCTAAAAGGAAGAAGTTCATTACACTGGACAAGTAATGCCTTGGTTCAGACAAATGCAGCTGGATGGCTGTCTGCTAGATTTATGGGCTTTACCACACACGCAGCGTCTTTTAAGTCACTCATGTAACAAAGACCAGAAAGCGAAAACAACTGAAGGGATCTCGGAGTTAAACAGATTTCACCTATGAATATTAAAAACTCCCTAAGCATGTCATTAATGATGTATTCCAACACACTGCTTGGCCAAGCTTCACGCTCTTCCTTTTTTAACACTTAAGGTTGATGAAAAAGTCTCAAGAAGGGCAAACCTTCAAGGAAGTGTATGTTCAGTATTACCCCAAATTTGGGTTATTCCATCCACAGCTCTGAAAGCTGGGTCTGACACAGGGAAGGGAATTTAACAGAGACTGGGGGAAACCTCGTTCCTTACCTGTTCTGGATGGAGTTGGCAGCAGCATGCATGGCGGCGGCAGCCGCTTCTTGTGCTTTGCGATTCATGCCACCTGGTGGGGGGCACATCCCTGTCCCCACCTGAGGCGGCATATTCGCCATGTTAGGTCCATAAGGTCTGTTCCCCATGGTGGCATGGCTCATCCTCCCTGGAGGAAGCCCACTGTATGGTGGCACACCAGTCTGCCCATGCATCTGGCTCCCCGCTCCCATGGGGTTCATGCTTCCTCCCATTCCTGGACTGGGGTAGTTGGCGTTGGACATAGCATTGTAGTTTGGCTGCCTGGGATAACCTCCTAAGGGGATAAAAAGAGGGGAAGACAACATCATTCAACTAGTTAGTTTATGAATCACCATAATCAGCAAATATTTAAAGATCACTAACGGAGATGAGGGGGAGTGTTAACACCTCAACAAAAAGTCAAAGCACTTGGATATAAGCCACATAAAATGTGTTTTGACATAGCCAAGTAACAACATCGATTCAAGAGTGCCTGAAACTCTCCCAAACCTCAAGTGAGCTAAATGGTCCAGGACAGGATGTAAAAAAACTCACTTAACCCTTTCCAAAACATACAACACTCAATTTTCTTCCTCTCCAAAGAGAACTGACCCTTCTTCTCTATTTCACTGGATGCAGGACCTGCATCTTTTTAAACAAGGAGGAAGGATCCTACATTTAGAAGTACAACTAGCCCTGAAAGCAACACATTTCATCAATCTCAACACGAACAAAGCACAGCTCCTTCCAGCTCATAAGGAGCGCACCGGTTTTGTATTACCCACACGTTAAGAGGGGACAAATAAAAACAGTTTATCAAAGACAAGATGTTACAATAGAGAGAGGCCTTTTGTATTTGCTGAGCTCAGTTCCCACCTTGAGGAGCTGACTGTGCCTCACCTTGAGGTCCGTACTGCCCACCCTGGGGTCCGTAGCTTCCCATGGAGTTCTGCTGGTATGGCCCCATTCCAGCATGCATCTGTCCTCCAGAAGACTGACGGGGAGATAAGGCTGAGCCAGGCTGGGGTGAGCTGTACTGAGGCATCTGAGGATTCCTCTGCATGTAACCTGGTCAGCCAGAGAGCGGAGCAGGCAATTATTAGTGCAAAGCATCCAGAGGTGCCACTGATCACACATGTTTTCTTAGGTCACGGCAACCCCCGGGACCCACTAACAATATCCTTTCAGCAACAGCCTAGACAGATTTTACAGTGGTTGCTGTTAAGAAGCCACAGTTATCTGCTAAGGTAACAGATCCAATTTCCTGTTTTAACCAGAAAAATAGGAGTAGACAGTACGACTCTGCAAATCCTAGGGGCTTCTTGTAGTTTTTTGTTTGCTTGTTTGTTTTCTCAGGGTGACAACTATATACCTTCAGCCACAAAAGCTGAAATTTTACATGCATTTTCCCTCACACGAACCTTATTCTCTTAGGAGGAAAAGGCACGCAATATCATTGAGAGCACCCCTCATTTTGAAGCTTAAGGTCATGAACCTTGGATAAGCAACATTCACAGAAAAGCGTGTCAAAAGCCAGAGAAAACATCTTACAAGCTAAACTACTAGCTTGGATGGAACAGTAAGAGGCCAAACGACCAGCAACAGCTGAATTTACAGCAAGGTGCCTGAACACTTGCAGCTTGTAAACCTGGGGCAGCTTTTAAATGCTATCTCACCGTAGAATCCATGCCATCAGGCCAGGTAATTTTTAGTTACTACACATCTAGCTTTACAATTAAATCTTTTAACTCATGCCACACACCTCGATCTTGCGCTATGCTTGACTGGTTCATGGAAGGATGCATGATACTGTCCGACTGGCCACTGGGCGGTCGGGGTGGCATCTGATTGCCTACACCACAAAAAGGAGAGTGGTTAATCACAAAAATTGCACGCCACAAAACCCAGGATGCAAGAGTATTAAATACCAGAACTACAAACAGCTTCAGGAGAAGGGTATGTTAGCCACAGCGAAGAAAAACAAGATCAGTCACATTAACACAGCAAAATGACACTGCTGGTTTACCAGCCATCCCACCCATCTTACTGCATCCTTTAAAAGTTACAGACATTTTAAAGCAAACAAATGAGATCACAGGACCTCAATAACCACATAATACTGACACTGGCCAATTCCTCCCCACTGGCCATTTCAATTCACTCTCCAGCTGCATGAGGCAGCCCCACCAGAAGATCAACACGTGCCGAGCAGCGTTACCTGGTACTGCAGCAGGTGAAAGTGGACCAGAGCGGGACTGAGCAACACTAGCTGGGGATCCAACTGGGGATGGGGAGGGTCCTCTGATGCCTGGCAGGTGAGGAGAGGTATGTGGAGAGAAAGGAGACTGAGCTGGGTTACTCTGCTCTCCTTGACTGCTGGAAATCCCTGATGTGCTTACTCCAGGACTCAGGGCTCCTTCTGTACCCATGGGTAGATCATCTATTGAACCAGACAGGTCCTGCAATACACAGAGAAACACATCAGGCAAAAATAAAAAGACATGGGACTGTTCTCTCACATACCACTAAGACAGAGCGCATTTCTCCCTTAGGCGTACTACAAATAGAAATCAATGAACTTGGTTCATGTTATTGTCAGTAACGAAGGCTGCTGCAGACTGAAGTAACTGCCCAATGTGTCTCATCCTGCTGCCTGTCTCTGAAGCCAAGAGTTCCCTAGCTGGTTTGCCGAATGCTTGCTGATGGTCCAAACAACTAGCTATTTCTCCTACTTACTTCTTTTAATTCAGGTTAGAGGCGACAAATTAATGAATGCATCAACAATACACGTAAAACTGCAAATAGAGGAGACAGTCCGTGAGATCGTGGCTTGGAAGAGAAACGTGGCTCAGCCTCTGAAAGCCAGAAGACTCCTGCCTCACCATAATTAATTCATAAACCTCATATGAGCTGGGAAACTACTCACTTGAGATGGATAAAAACAAACTAAACAGAGATTTAAAAGAAAACCATAAAATATTCTTCAGGGTTCCCACTTCCCTTTCAAAAATTAGCAAAAAAATAGCAAAAATTAGCAGTTAACAGTACCAGCCTGTGAAGTTCAGCTTTTCTTGAAGGCAAGGCTACAAAACACCCTTCCTACTGCATGTATCCACCCTGAAGAAGAAAAGCACGAAAAGCCTAAGAAAGTTGAAACCTCCAATTGCCACAGTAGCAACTGCAAAGCGACAGCACCAAAAATCAGCTGGCAAGTCTGAAAAATGGGGATACTTCCAAGAAGATGATGTGCAGATCCAACATGCACAATTGGACTAGCTGTTTGATAGTAAGGTGCATCAGCTATTCCGGCTTGGCCTGGAGTAAATGAGTAAGTAAGAGTCCAAGACAGAGTAGGTGGTGGCGCATCTGAACAGAAAGCTGGAAAGTTATAACTATTCCTGTGATTAGATAAAACCTCTGCCAGAGATTCAAAGGATCACAGCAGGTGAAGAAGTGGCAGACTGAAGCTTACCAGCACTTCACCTATCCTTTGTAAGTCTTTCAGAGCAATCAACCCTGGATCAGAAGTGTTCTGGACTGAGCCCTGAAGGCATTTCAGATCAACTCCCTCTGCACAGAATTCAGCTGACCAGCATGAACAGAGCCAACCTCATTTCAAACACCATGCAGAAAGGCCGAGCCAACTGATAAATAACTTGGACACCCTGGTCTCATTTACACTGACTGGACAATGCCTTGTTTAGCAGCAGTTCAGATAACATTTTCCCAGCTCTGTGCACTGCGGAAGGACCTCGGACACAAGATACTGCAAACTTAGCAGCTGTCAGAAGCAAGCAAGAGCCCTATCACTCTGTAACACCTGTCTGCCAGGTGATGTGTGAAAAGGCTCTGACAGTATGTCCCCATCATCTAAGCTGCAGCACAGTACGTCACCACATCCTAGGAAGTGGAAAACTGGAGTTACAGAAGAATAAAAAACGACCTGGGAGATATCCAAACAACTCATCACACTTGTTGGATAGACAGTGCCATTCAGAAGGACAAAGGGGAGAGTTGGGCATCAGCTGCACCACATTCAGTCGTCTGCTGCAGCAGCGCAATCTTGTCTATTTTCACAGTGGAATCTGATCAAAATGCTTCTAACAAACGCTGGCAAATGCTATGTCTGAGCTGAAAACGCCCGTCAGTTGGTAGGATGACTTAGTGCATAGCATGTCCTTCCTCCCCTTCCATTACTGCTTCTATTTGAGAGATCATTTCCTGCACAACAGTCTCAGAGGTGTATTTGCTTACTGCTGAAGTATTATCTTCCTGGGAAAAAAAGAGCTTTGTTTTATTTCAATGAAAGCTAAAAAACTGCAGAAAAAGCCTAAAAATAGTGTCTAAGAGCTCTTGCAGTTTTCACGACCTTCCTATTGTAACATCAGAAGCATTGCTCACTTACACAGCTACTTGTTTTTTTTCCGCTGGACAACTTTGACAAAACCCACATTCCTACTGCGGAAACCATCCGAAGTGGGAGTAAGAGACAGTATTTCCAACGTTTTGCATTAAAAAGCATCAACCAACACAAACAATCAAGAGCAAAACACTCCTCTCCCTGAGACTCGCTGCATCTAACTTCAGCCACTGGTATAAGATATGCATCTAGATTCCCCTCTAAGTCAATGACAGGATCAGAATGTCCAGAAGCCAATTCAGTCCGACCTAAAATTGGATGGAAATACTGGTGTTTCCCTTAAATACATTAAGGTACTTTTAGCCCGAATCACCAAATGCATCCAAACACTGTTTTCATCATCACTGAAATGAAGTTGGAGGCCAAAACCCTTTGCAGCTTTAAAATCCCTACCACCACGAGCTTATGCGGGTACGGCACTTGACAGCAGCTAAAACCTTCAGACCAGAAGGGCAGAGCCTATAGCTACCTAGATGAGAGATTTTTAGGCTCAAAAGAAAAATCACACTATAAATGTACACCTGAGACAAAATACTGGCATGAAAGGAGAGATACAGAGCGAGTGTGCAAGGTGAAATGTGAACATTTCCTTCCGTTATCAGGAGTATAAGTGACAGGCTTCTCCAAGAGGCAAAAGAGAAGGTTTGCCTCCAGGATCTGAGGAGGTCACTGTCTGCTACATGGTACGAGCAACATTCATACATGAACTGGGCAGACTAAGAGGATACGACTTGGTAACGCCAGGCACGAAAGTATCTGCAAGACATAAAGTGAAGTAATGTTAAAAACTGTTTGAAAATTAACTCCTAAGTAACTAGATAACAATCTTCAAAGCTGATGTCTTCGACCTTGCCTATGCATCAAAGCTTAACCTAAGTACTGCAAATGATTTAAAAACATTCAGTTTTAATTAAGCGGGTTATACAGGGCTGCTTTAGACATGCGAGCGAGGGCCCCTCTGCATTGCTAGCATACCATCACGGACCTCACATATAGGAAAAGTAGGCCTTCTAGCTGTAAGGTTGTGGATCAGACTCTCAGATCATCAGTTTAAGTAAGGTAAAAGTGAATTACGTGTCAACCTTTCTCGGATGTTAGGACATGAACTGAAACAGGACCATAAAAATCAAGTAACTCATGAAGTGACTTTCACCTCTAAAGATCTGTTAAGTTTTATGAATTCTAACAATACAGTCATTTCCCAGCAAAGAAATGCTCTGCCAGCACAGCGGCATTTTCTGAGTGTGTTATTCAGCAGGACTAAGTTTCTCGGAAGTGCGACTCCTGCAAGGGAAAGGAGCGAAGCAAGGACCGGAATGCCGATGTGCAAGCAGCTAGTCAGTAAGGAGCTGTTTTCCACCTATCAAGTTATTTTCTCAGGATGCCAACCATCAAGGCAGAGTGGTGGTTGGGCTTTTTTTTAACTAAACCTAAAGCACACCCTCCAGCTCCGATATCCCATTTACTCAAGTGCACCACAAACCAGGGGAAAAGGAAATCTCTCAATCTCTCTACAGACCGTTTTAAGGACAGCCGTAGCAGAGAAGCCTTTAAGAAAAGAAAACCTCACTGCAATAACAGAGACCTGCTGCTGTCAGTGGGTTCTGGATCAAGCCCAAGAGGAGAGGGTCGGTGAGGTTTTATTTGCCTCCCACAGAATGTCAGGAGGAGACCTGGAAAGACACAGCAGCACCAGGAGAAGGGCTCTCCTCTTCCCTCCTCCTGTGAGCACAGCCAGTCGAGCCGAGACAGGAGGTGAGGCTCGACAGCAGTAACTCTGCCAACTTGAAGGAAACGTCAGGGTCTGGAGAATTTCCTCACGTGTTTCCAATGTGGTTTTTATGCATTTTATTGCTCATCTGCCATGCAGATCAAAAACGCTGGAGGGATTCCAACTATTTCACACAGAATCTCACACTCCAGGCTGGCTGCAGCCCCAAAGCCTGAGTTTCTTCACTTGAAATACTGCCCAGTGTTATTTTGGGATGTGACCTGATAGCGGAAGCCCACGGGGACCCTGAAACGATAACCGTTCCAGCTGCGATTGGTTGCCCAACCCTCGCCGATGCCAGCATGGGTTTGTCAGTACTGCTGACAAACAAGGACTCAGCAGCTAACACCTTCTTTTCACACCACAACAAAACCATGCCTGAAATCACACAATCTGGTACCCAAAGGAGGGGGCAGGGGAGTTCATCTATCTCGGGGAAAGGGTTGCAAGTCCTGGCATGACCAACACAAGGGAGCCGGTTAGTTTATGCTGGAAACAGCAAGGTTTCCTTTATATGAAAAGAAGAACCACCATTTCACTATCTGATACAAGATCATTTGTTAAACAAACACAAAGATGAAACAACAAGAAATACTAAAGATCAAGGCAACAAAACCCCAGAGGAGAAGAGATTCAAGGCTCCACTCTGGCCCATCCCACTGATCTGGAAGAGCAGGAAGACTGACCAGAAAGCAAATTGATCTCCTGGCTGGGGACTGCAGCCTTCCTCTACTACTCCCCTGCCCACCCCCAACCTAAGCGCATATGAAAAGTGTGGGGGAAGAGGGAGGGAGCGCAGTCAGACTGTAATGATTGTAGGCACTATCAGATCACTAGATAGCACTCAAGGAAATTATGATCTGGAGACAAGCATGTGGTGGAGCTTATAAATTCTGTAAGGCCAGTTGTTTCCATAAAGATGCTTACAAGCAAGACCAGAGAACAATGGCTAAATTTATTCCCCGATTCTTTCTGAAAGGGAAAAAGCCTCTTCATTGCTTCTGACTAATTGAAATACCTGCTTTCTATCACAATTTCATTTTCTCTACAGTTTCTTTTTCACTCATTCAAGAACTATCAACACTTAAAAATCACAAGCTTGTCCTTCCCCTTTATTTCCACACCCAAAATACCTCAATCCTCTCTATCACAGAAATTACACAGCTGACTGGCAAGCTAGGATCTCCCTGCTATTTCAGGGAAATGAATAGACTCATTCCTCCTTCTGCAGTACAGACAACTGAATCTTGCATCTTATGCTTCACAAAGCACTCTATCTCGTAACAGCGGCCTGGAGACCTCACCGTGCTCCATTTACACCAGACTTACAGATTCACATCACATCCAAGGAGACACCTTGCAAAGCTGACTTGGGATTTCCACAGATGTGACGGAAGGGTCTGGAGAGGGCTCTGCAGCCTGCCACCACCTTCCTACCTACTGTGTGCCTCTTCCAGATTGCTTCCCCAGTAGAAACCAGAAGTTGGAGCTGGGGAACACAAGTTAAGCTACAGTATCACAGAATCCCTAAGGTTGGAAAAGGCCTGTAAGATCATCGAGTCCAACCATCAGAAATCCAGTTTGTAGAAATCCAGTTGATACTTTTCATCTGGAGAGAGTTACAATCTACTGTCCCCAAAGTTTTTTGTTGCTGACAAATCAAAGAGAATGGAGTTTTTCAGTCTCCGAGCTGGTCCAGCTTACCGGAGGCACGCTGGAAAGGGCCCACACTCCTGCAAGCCCTGCATCATCACCAGCTCAGTTTCAACTGCCATGCTTTAAAATTCTGACAAAATCCATCAGCACGTACCACCACAAACACAAAACCCACTGAGCACTGGCTCTCAGCATTTGGCAGGCAGCTGCAGGCTTGCTGAACACCCTGGGTGGGAACGTAAAGACCTACCATTGCCATGAGAAGAAAGTGAACTATTCCAAAGCCAAAGCAGATTTCCAAATCCTTTTCTATCCCAAAAATATAAAAGCTGTCCCAGGGAAGACCACCATTCGCCTCGCTCTGCCCTTCTACCATCGGTTATTGTGCAGAAGATAACGAGTCCATCTTTACAGCACCAAAAGCACCTTCTAGATGATCATCATTCTTGGTGAGCGTATGGGCTGGACAAGAGACAAAGGGGAGGAGGAGAAAGAATGCGTGCAGGATGTCTCTCCAATAAAACCTTTCGCCACATCTAGAACATTTCTGGAATTCAAAGTGAAGTGAAAGATCCTGTTAACACTCTGTTCCCATGTGCTCTGTACCCTGTCATACTTTGGGAGGAGTGGGGTAGAAACCAAAAATACCTATTTTTTAAGCTGCTAGTTTACCTGTTAACTGATTCTGTGTTCATACATGTGTGGGAAGCACGTTCATCCACATTCCCAAGCTACCCAACATGGCTAAAGACTAATCAAATATAACAAAGCCTAGCAACACCAGCTGGTGTCCCCTGGACCAAATACAGCTCTCCTCCACTGCCACATAGCTCTTACCTCTTACTCTCCGAGGCGCTGAGAAGTTTGGATTTTTTTAGTTTAACAGGGAAAGATGACTTTCTGCTGACGTAAGAAACAGAGAACGCCCAGAAGGAAGACCACTGCCACACTAGCACGAGCTGCACAGTACACTTCTGTGTTTTATGAAAGCTTTTTAAATTCATGGCTTTGCCTCTTCTCTTATATCCCCCTTCAAAATGGGACAAGATCAGCAATCAGAAGGAACAAAAGGATTTAATTATGCAATGAAATAACTGGTTTTGGCCCCTCAGATATGTCCCTGGAAGCTCAACCTCTGACTTGAGCAAGGACCACATGGGAGCAACTAGAAACTAGACAGTTCTCAGGTTCTGCAGCAAGCTATTCTAGGAAAAAAAGATCCTGGTTACAAAACTAAGCATGCATAAAAACCTTCAAGTCCCATTACGTGCCACTTACTCATCCAAACAGTCCTTAGGTAAAGGAAATAAGTGCTAGACTTCTACCACTTCAAGAGAAAAACACTTGCCCACTAAAACAAATATCAGGAAGGCAACACTATCAAGGCTACAGCCTCTGCTAGATGGAGTCCATATTCCCTTCCCTTACGAGGAGTTTCAGCTCCTCTCAGGCATCAGCGCTGACAATTACAAACCTAAGATGGGGACTAGAACACGCAAGAGAGATTCGTGCAGTTTCCTTGCTCAAAAAAGAAGCTGAAAAGCTCATTCTTCCAGGCTGGCTTTAGACAAACTGGTAGAAGCTGCTGGCTCTAGCTGCACTGCAGGAAAAAGAGCATTTGGAAAGGAGGCTGTCAGGAGGAGGGACTCAGTGTCACACAAGAAATTTTACTCTGATTGCAAAAATAAGCTGCTGTTCTAATCCACCTCAGTAAATCTAGGTGAGTCTGGTCGGTTGGCAGAAAGCAGGTACAAAATAAAAAGGGAGGACGACAGACGGAAGTGCTGCTGGCTTTACTACATTCCTGCAACGGGAGACCTTGCAAAACAGCCAGCACTGCTACCGCAGCAGCCATTGATTTTTCAGAGGTCGATACTCCACTCCCACAGATCTACTCGGCAGGGGCTTTAATCACATCTACTGCTCCTACCCTGTGCCACCCCTCCTTCTCTTCACCCTCCAAATAAAATAAAAAATAAAAATACAAAAAAAGGGGGGGTGTAAGGGGGCTTTCCTCCCGCTCCAAACACTGAGCAGACTAAGACATTTCATATTCTCGGTCTTTGGAGAGGAGAGATTCAAAAGCTGTAGCTGCAGCACAAAGTATAGAAGGAGTAACATGATTCATCCACAGAACAAGATGTCGCTGAGGGGAAAACCCACCGCGTGGAAGGCCAGCATTCCCACTCGGGGAGCGCTGGGTGCTGAGCTCTCCTGCAGGACCCTGGGAAATGCAGCAGCAAAACTCTCCAGAAGAGTTTCCATTTAACCCTTTGAAAGCCAGTCAGCTTCTAAAAAGTACTCCCAGGTTTAGCTAAACATTGATATAACATAAAGTATTTCAAGCAGCAGTGGTAAACGCTGGAGTTTTGCTTGACAGAGTAGCGTCACTTTGGCTAACACAGAAGTTGGCCCGGCCACCCAGGAGCAGCGTTGCCACACGAAAGGATAAAACCTCCAGCTTCAACAGTAACAGTGACCCTAAAAAAAGTTGCAGGAAAGAAGCATGGAGGACCCCAGGCACAATGAGCAGCAACGTCGCAGCAGCGTCCGAGGACGCTCTCAGCAACACTGATTTTTTGGAGGGTGTTGGGGACGCAGGAGGAGCGAGACCTACAAGTTGATCACATCAGTCAGAAAGGCTGGTCTGACACCAGGCCTTGGGAAGGCAAGTGCAAGCGAGAAACTAGTATGGGTCTCAGATGACAGACCACAATCCGTTTATTTAAAGAGCTTTTGTTTTTCTTCCAGAGGTTTTTAAGTATTCTACTTCAGCCTGAAGACAAACCCCGGATCATAGAAAACACTAAATCACGTAAGAGGCAGGAAGCTACCCTCTTATTGCCAGCTGTAAGGGTATTCCGATTCCCCAGCAGTGCTTCCTCTGGAAGGCGCGTTCCAGTCTCCGATGCGTTCAATTTAGACTCCAAAGCATTTAGTCATCTCAGCATGTGATTATGCCACCATGCCAACCACACGAGTTAGGGTGGCAAAAAAATGCAGCAAAGGCAGGAGTCTGAAATAATTAAAAAACTAAAAAGGCCCCTGTTCAGGCCAATACTTTGGATTTTAAGACAACTCAGCTTTTAGTATTGATATCAGCCTCTTTGAAACAATTAAGAGTGACAGAATCAAAAAAAGCAGAAGGAAGGAAGATCTTAGAAGAGAACAAGATTTCTAAGGTAACAGGTATTTGCAAGCCTGATGAATCTGGCCGACCTCTCGCTGCAAAAAGCTGCTGAAGAGACAGCTGAAAGCTGGCAGCTCCTTCCCGAAGTCCGCCGTACCTGTGGGGAGGCAGCGATGGAGCGACACGAGGGGCTATGGCTGAGCCCCCTGACACTGCCGGCTGGGGCACCTCCAGAGAAACCACTTCCAGTCAAGAACCTGTCTGCAATAGCGCACCCGTGCCCAGGTACCGCTGACCTGGATGGCGCAGAGAAACTGAAGACACATTTGGGAAGAATCAAGGAAATTCTCCTCTCGCCCCGGCTCAGAGCAGCGAGCGTGCACGGGAAGAGGTAACATAACCATGGAAACGTGGCCCATGCCAGACGCTGACGTACGCCCGGTGCTACCCTCAAGGTCAGGGTGCCAGGACAGTCAATTCCGAGAGATGTCACTTCTTGTCATTTCAGGAAATTAAACTTTTTTTTTTTAAAGAAAGGTTTCTATTTTGCTGGGTAAGACCTGATTCAAAATTATAATAAAAACCAATTACACAACTCCTCCTCCAATTACCAGGACTCGTTTGAAATCACGGCATGAACCTTGTACCCAACAAGGGTGCGGGCACAAGCCCATCCAAGCAGCGTGGCCGCCGCAGGAAGGGAGCGCAGCAGACCGAGCCTTGGGCCCCTGCCACGCCCCACATTTGAGCTCCATGTGGAAACAGTTTTCTCCACAGCATTTATGATCGTGCACGTCTCCAAGACAAGTCAATCCAGCATGCCAAAAGGACATTAACAGGAAAATGATTCCTGTAAACTGAAAGCTCAGGTGTGGCAGCGTTTAAAACGCATGCAGTGCTGTCAGCCAAAGTTAAACACCTTCATTTATCCCTGCAACCGCTCCACGCAGCAGAGGAAGGTCACACCAACATGGTCTCTCCCTCCCCTGCATGATGTGGGACCTCTGGCAGGGTTACGTTTTGGTGGAAAGGGAAGAGGATGAGGCTAGCATGTCCGACATCAGACAGGCAAGAGGCTTCTGCACATTTTAAAGGGTCTCTAATGACGCCAAGTCAGCAGCAAAAAAGGAAGTGAAAACCTGATTTTGCTGCCGTACAACAACGAGCTTCTTGAAAGCGTGTTTAAAAGCAGAGGGTCACCTCGCGAGGCGTGCGCTTCAGCAGTTATGGCGCAAGGAGCAGCTCTGTATTTTCAGGCTGCGGCAGCGCAGGGGATGCGTGTGACAGAGCACAGACTATTGTTCGGGATCCAAGACCAGAACTGGTCATCCTACAGCAATTTCCTGATTAAACATTGACCCGCCTAGTCACTCCGGCTGGGCCTGAAAGAACAAGAGCCTGTCCTCTCCCGAGCGAGCTGCCAGCCATCCCTGCCGCCCACCTCCACGCGGAGGTCACCGTCTCCTCTTTCAGTTGGGTCCGTAACCGAAATCGCTCCTAAGAAAACGAAAGGCCGGGGGTTAGGGGAATCTGTGCGAGGCGTGCAGGCAGGAAGCAGAGCTGAGCCGCTGGCGACCAGAATAGAAACAGGAAACGAGCCCGGCATCGAGCATAGAACAACCCGCTGCCAGCGCAGGCTCCCGCGAAGCCGCATCAGCGGCTCCGCGCGGCATCCTCTCGAAAGGGACGCTTATTGGCGGCAAAGGCAGAGGGCTCGGAGCGGGCCCGGGTGATGCAGTGCAGGGTGGGGAGTTTCCTCCCGAGCACCAGGTCGGATTAGCTCAGTTCGAACCCGGAGGAAGGGGTGGGAGGAGAGAAAATTGCCACATGGACAAATAGCTGAGCAACCCTGAGAAGCAGGTCACAGGCGCGAAACATGTCACTGGAGTGGCTGGAAGATTAGGGTAGCTTTGCGAGCGGCTCTCCACAGCTGTAGAGGTTATTGGGAAAATAAAAACATTAAAGAAGAAGGCACAGCCTTCTCAAGAGACCACACAAAAATGATGGCCACAATCACACACCAAGAAAAGCTTTGGCAGAGGAGCCTTGGTCAGGAAAAGAGCATTTTCAACTCCCCGTATCACCGTAACTTGGGATAGAAACCTTCATATCAGCATAAACTGGAATGTACCAATCTCTCTAATACCAGTGTTTCAGGTACTGTGCTCCTGGGGCAAGCCTCCGGGTGCTGGTGTGTTTATCTGCACATCCACTGTGATGCCCAGGCACCACAGCATGCAACTAACCTGCTTTGAAATGCATACATCACTAATCCCTCTCTTAAGGCAAGCAATAAGACAAGCTCAAAAGGCCAAATACAAACCAAACAGAAGCAGGAAGTCCCATATGGAAGAAGAAAAAAGAAAAAAAAAGAAAAAAAAAAAAAGAGCCTGAAGTGACCAGCAAATTCAACTACAAAAGGTTCTTCTCCCCTCCCCCAGAAGAAATTGTCAAACTGATTACTTTTGAGCTCAAAGAATTTTTAAGAAAACGTTCATTTCCTGGGCTGCACCTCCCTCCCCATTCACGGCAGTTTTGAGACAGTTTTTGCTGCATTTCAGCCTGTTGCATTGATTATTTCCAGGTCAGGGGACGCAGCTGACAGAGCTCAACTTTATTCCACTTCAAGTACCTGCAGAGTACAAGCTGAAATGACCACTTCATAAGAACAGAAAATCCAAACGGTGCTTCCCTGACAACCTCCAGCCTGTACAAATTCAGAAACTACTTGACTTAAGAAAGGAAGAGGTAATCAAACACAGAATACCCCACAATTGCTGAGGATATTCACAGGAAGGGTTCTTGCTGCACAAGCCAAAACTCTGCAGCCTCATTCCTCTCCCCTCCCCACAAAACCGAATTTTGTTAAATCCATACTGCAAAGACCCAAGACCAGAGAGAACGCACGTTCAGAAACTAAAGGTGGATCAGGAGTTTGGTTTCAGTTGGTTATATTCCTTTCTGCCATCGACAAGACACTTTACAGACCTGAAGTCAGAGATGAGCCAAAGTGAAACGCAGCTGAATGAGCAAAACACTCTTCCAAAAGGGCAAAATACTGAGATTAAAACGATTCCCACCCCACATCAAGATGAAAATAAGTTGGCCAGAAAAGGGACAGGGTTTCTCCCTCAGGCTACACAGTATGCTGACCAAAACAAACTAAGGGCATTATTCTGAGGTGGGAATTCTGAAACTTAAGCTGCCCCAGTTTGCTTCATTATGTATTTGCTGCAACAAAAGCTCAAACGCAACCTTGCTATTTCAGGAGCCCCAAAACCTTGCCAATATCTGTCCTGCTGGTTCAGCCAGAGGTCCCACCCCGTGCAGAACCTTTCCCATTGAAGCAGTGCTGAAAACAGTACCTCTCACGAAAGTTTTGCTTTCCACAGATAGGAAAGCTTCACTGGAGAAATCCCAGAAGATCCCATGAAAAGCAAATACAGCCAGTATATACTGGTATCCAATCAGTTTTGCTTCATAAATGGCTTTAGGGGCTGACCTGGAAGTCTAACACCACAGCTATCAACTTCTGTGGTTGGGAAGGGATAAACAGCCTGGTGTGGCAACCACTGCTCGATGCTCTACTCCTCATCCATCTCAAAGACATCAGGAACTTGCACTCAACTCCTTCAAGGCAGCCCAAAAGACAGAGACTGGGACAAGATAACAATCTGTTGCATGTTCCATAATAAAATACAAAATTCCTCCCAACAAACCTAGAAGTCCAGAGAACTTTGCAGCAGAACTGATTTGCAATCCAAACCCAAACGGATGTCCTAGCACCCTATTTGCTTCCCCTGATACTTGCTACCAGCATCTTCCATGTCTAAGCAGAAGGTAATTAACAGCTGGAAATATTCGACTCCTACAGACTCAGAATCCAGGCTTCAAAAGGTAAAGACACCGAATAAACTGGATACGACTTGCCAGGAAGAATTCTTTGCTAAGGAGAAGAGACTAAGGAATCTCCTGGGAGAAACAGATTTATACTAAGGATTACTATTCCTCTATTACACCCAGACACAAAAGAGTACGCTTCACTTCTCCCATACACAATAGCAATCTAAGTTTAGTTTAGCTGCAATCCCAACAGAGCATCCCTAGGGAAGCAACAAATTCTTCAGAGAAATTGTTCACCTAGCCTGCTACAGGAAAAGAGTACCCACCAGGACACTCGCATGGATGCATTACTCTTTAAAAGGCACCAGTGAGTTCAAGTTAGCAGCAGCTTTCTCCCCCACAATATAGCAAGTATAATCTTCAGAAAGGGAACAACAAAGCAGTAAATACTTAAGCTGGAACAGCCTATGACACAAGCAGAAATGGAAGACCAGACATTTTGCTACTTACAGGTGAGCAGACAAAGCATTAGAGAAATCAGTATTTTGACTCTTCTGCTGTTAAAAGTCCGAACATAGGAACATCGTCAGGAAAAAGTTTAGTTAGTGACACAAAAATCGTTATTGGGAAGGTATCTTGAAGACCCCCACGCAGAACGACATTTCTCAGGCAGATCCTAACAAAGTCAGCAAGAGCTCACAGGAGTTGGACAACTTGACAATGTCACCATCTAGGAGATCACCACCTCCTGAAATGGTGATAGGGTCAGCCGAAGAAATATTCCCCCCTTTATTGCTTAGAATTCCAACATTAATGTTGATGTACAGTATTAATGTGTACAGGCCAAAGACTCGTAAAGACACTGGGTACGTAAATTTAACACTTCGTAAGAACCTGAAAAGCAGCAACCTCCCTTTCCTGCTGGAGCTGATCTATGTTTAATTAAAGATGATGCATGGCACGATTTGCCCCAATTCCAAGGTATCCAGTGAGCTATTGCACAACGCCCACCGAGGGTTCAAAAAGGGCTCAGAACTCCACAAAAAATTAAAAGCCCAAAAACTAACTATGCTTCTCTAAGTCATACATAATGGCAAAACCGGGATCCAGGAATCCTCCTGAGTAGGATAAAACTTTCTAAAGCAGACAGACTGAGCAATATAAGGAAGATAAAAAGAAATTGATAGTACCCTTCCGCATAGCTCTTTTGTTTCTAAGCATCCCCAGGCCAAACTCAGTGCAAGAGATTGATCACTGAAACAAAGAGTTGGCCTCCATGCATCTCAGAAGTCCTCCCTTTAAAGCATTCCACAGCATCACCGTCTGATGCATTTCTCAATTTACAGAGAGGGGTGCTGGTCTTGTCCTACAAGAGCCTAACAAGAAGACCGGGAATTACAAAGCACGTAGAAGAATAAGGGTGAGTCTCTGCAGGGGGTCTCCTTTTTTTAATTTTTGCCTACCAAGGAAGAGAAGGCTCCAAAATACCAGGGTTGGGTAAACTAAAGACTGCTTGAGTTCTTAAATGCAAATTATTTGCTGATAAAGTCAGGAAAATAAGATGACTATGAAGTCTGCTGAAAACAGAAGCGAGCTTTATAGCTAGCCAATTCTAAAAGCTGGACCCATTTTTTTGCACCCCGGATTTCAAGTACCCGATCAGAAATTAGTGGACATTTAAAACTTCTAAACTGGATCAAATTCCCTCATTTCTAGGTTCCTTTGCTCTTACAGCAGAGATGGATATCTTTCCTTAAACTGCTTGGGAAAAGGGAAAACTTGAAAGGGGCCAAATACATTTAACCACAAGGTATAAAACAAACTCCCACTTGGTGCGGAGAAGGAGCCACTTCTGCTAAGCAGAGCAACTAATTCCTATAATCTGAGTCAGAGGGCGCTGATTGGTAGGATTCATGAAGGCTCTATCAACAATGCTACTGAACAGGACTTCCCACCGTTCCGGAGCTACAGCAATTTCTTCAATTGCTTCAGTGGCTTCACTTTTCCTACATTCTTCGCCAGAAGATGGGTCACATGGAAGAACTTGTGGAGAGGTAGAGTGGAAAGAAACATGCTATTTAAAAGGATTTTTCTTTCCCCAGGCCTCAGAACAAATTAAATCTTTATAATCAGGGTCCAAAAGGCATTTAAAAAAAAAAAAAGAAAGAAAGAAAAAAGAAACAACCCACAACTACTCTCATTAGGTGGTCAGAACTAGAATCGCTTCATATTTTGGGTGACAATTTGTACCCACAATCCAAAGGAATTATTTCAAGGGGCTCACAACAAAGCCGTTCTCGTTGCTGAGAGCAAAAATAACTTCGCTATATACACAGCTCACTCTCCTCTGACCAATCCAACTGCAGCTTAGAAAATGGACTTAGCCAGTGGCTAAATAAAAAAATAAAAGCTCATTCACTTCCTACTGGTTACAATGAAAGTAACCAACAAAATTGGAACTCAGCAGCTCAAAACTTTTCCTCCAAGTCAGAGGCACAGACTAACTTGTGCAAAATAATCTAAACTTTTAACCCTTCTCCATTATCTTGACAAAGTTTTAACCCGAAGTTAAACTATTCTGGTCCCAAAAACTGCTGGAACACTAGGCACTAATCTCATACCCAACTGTTCACGGTACATACAGCAAGCAGATTTAGAATGCAAAAGAAAACATAATTCTCCATGTCAAGAAGGAGCTATCTGTGACTGATCTTCCTCACTCCAGGTACTAATAAACTTGTCTTTTTCACCAACTGTTCAGTCAGATTGGACCAAAGAAGCTTAAATCAGCAGTATAAGGATCCAATGACACAGAAAGGGAACCGTGCTGCCAGTCTGCTAACCACCACTGCAACAGTGGGCTGAAGGAACAAGAAAATACAATAAAAATGAGACGCCTTCCCCTGCAGATCAGGGTCTACTCTAACAGCAGTCAGGTACTTCAGACACTGCAAACAGAAAGCTCAAAAAAGTCTTTTAGCTAGAACATGCAGTCCAGAGTGTTTAGGGTTAAACTTTACTCTCAAATCCATTACTTTTGTAAATTACATTTCATCTCCAGTGGGAAGCCAGGAGCTAATGACTTAGTAAAAAGCACAGGCAGCCTCCATCATTCCCATTTCCACGTGGAATACTACCAGTGCTAATTTATCCTGCTGTGCTTCTGATTGCCCTCGCCCTGTTCACTTCTAGATCAGCTCACCACTCACCGGCAGGCTAGAAGGTCTGGACTGAAGATTCAAGTTCATATCTTCTTGCCCTTTACTGGAAGCCATTGAGGGAGCAGATGATGCCTGGGACCCAAATGAGTCTTGAGATAACTCCTGAAACATCAAGAAACACCAAAAAACCCACAAGTGGGAATAAAATAAAGGCTCTGCTGGATTAACTCTGGTATATTCTCACATTGTGGAAGAATTATGTACCCTCGGTGACATTTGCCCAAAACAGGAAATAAGACAGCAAAGAGTTCAAGCCAGCACGCCTACTGCTCCACAGGCAAGCAAACACTGCTGGACTGCTACAGAGAGTGTTGGGAGTAGAAGTCTAAAAACACAACAGTCATTCCCCGGCTTTTCCTTGTTACAGATCCTGAAGAACGGAGACTGTCCTGGGAGACTGCCCACTTAGCTTCTTGATCTTCTAATATCTTACGATAGCTCTAAGTACTTTATTACATAAACAAGGCAAGCCAATTAAAATCTTCAACTTTTCAAAAGCTAGCTTTGGTGCATTACGACGTCTGCTGGAAGGGCCCAGCTAGCTTTTCACACAACTATTAAAACACTATTAAGCCTTGCTGAAAATAAATACAATTTATACTAAAAAAACCAAAAACCAAAAAATCTGCTTAATGATTTTAGCTTCAATTCCATGCATTTGCTGCTTTGCTTCTCCTCCCTAAAGCCCAAGTTTTACATTTAAGAGCCAACTCTTCCGTCACCATCTACGTGTCACTCCGCAAACTGTGTTATTGTGCTAAACCAAGTAGCTCTGGAGACCACCCGGAGAACTTCCACAGGCCACAGCGCAAAAACCATTCCGTTACACAATCCTTTAGTAGACTGGCATTGCCAATCAGCAGCGTTTACTCAACACTAGTCTTCAAAACTGCAGCATTAGGGCAGTTTAGCATGTTACCACCAAAACATCTCTCTGCAAGAGATGCAGATCTAGGCACGATGGAGAAGGCAGCACATCTATTACCATACTCGGTCCAGCCAGCTTGCTGACATGTAGTTCAAGTGACGTTAATGCACAAAGAAAAGGATTTGCCCAAGTTTCTTTAAAAATCACTTACAGAAGGAAACAAAGCAGGAGACAGCCTACCTGAGGAGGGGGGAAGCGTTGCTGGGAGTATGCAGACTGCTGCTGCTGCGGCTGCGACTGAGGGTACGAAGATGACTGCTGAGAAAGAGCCGAGGAAGCTGTCTGCTGAGTTTGTTGCTGCTGCTGGTAGGGCGACTGTGACTGCTGCTGCGAGTAGGGAGGCTGACTCTGTTGATGCTGCTGGGCTGTGGACTGCTGTTGAGGATACGGAGTTGGGGACTGCTGATGGGGTGGCTGGGACTGCTGCTGAGAATACGCAGGCTGCGATGTCTGAAGTTGTGAAGGTTGAGACTGAGGCTGTTGCTGCTGCTGATAAGAAGGCTGAGAGTGAGGAGTCTGGGATGGAGGCTGCTGAGAATATGGAGGCTGCTGCTGTTGGGGATGAGGACTTTGCTGGTTGTAATACGGAGTCTGGCTTTGCTGCCCATATGCACTGGGGCCCTGCTGTCCATAAGGAGGAATCTACAGAAGAAGAGGGTAGAGTTTTATCAGTTACAAAGGTATTTTACACACACACAAAAAGTAAGATTATGCTCAAGAAGAAAAAATTCAGAGACCTGAGCAGAGCAGTTAACTGGGAGTGTACTGGAAATGCCACTACCTAGATACTTCCCAGACAACAGCGAAAGTCACTTGTGGATGACATTATTCTTGGCAGTAACAAAATTCTAACAGGCACCGTAACTAAGTTTTTAGGGATCCCTATATGACCACCCTTAAACGATAGTAACATTGAAAGGAAAGACTGCTTGCTCCAAAAAAAAAAAAAGGCAGCCTTTTGAGTCCTGCAAACAGTCTAGCAGGAGCCACTTGGATCATGTAGCGAGCCAAAACTAACCTGAAGTAATTTCTTCTGTAAAGAACAGCTGTGTCTTTAACAGAACACAGCAGAACGAATATCTTAGTCCCCTTGCTATTTATTTTTCCCTTGTTTGATTCACTGCTCTGCCGCTGCCTCTCTTGGAAGCAAGGATTCCACAGGCCCTTGTACATCGATCACACCTGGATCCAGATGTGGTGCAACACGCAGCCTAAAGAAATGCCATTTTACCTAAGCAACTGATTTCAACCTGGTTGAAGGTGGTCCCTTCAGAAGACACAGTACTTTGTTGCTCTTCCACCTGCCCCTGCTGTAAACCCAGCCCGCAGAAGCTTGGGTGCTCTACCTGCTGTGCATATGAGATGCTGCCCATTGTACTTTGCGTCCTGCTTTGCATTCCCATGGGATATCTCTGCGGAGTTTGTGGCCCATACGGCTGTCCTGGATAGCCATGTCCTTGCTGTGGCCCCGCCTGAGGTCCCTGTTGTTGTGTGTACGGGTTGTTTCCGCCATACGGCTGAGGCCTCATCTTCCCCATCTGATCCATTGGGCTTGAAGGCTGCAAAGCAAGTTTGCGACACATGATGTACATCCAGCTACATATAGGAATCGTTCACAACTTCCCAAAAACCCCAGAAGAAAACTTCAACAGGTTGGCGCAGAGAAGCAGAAGCTCATCTGTCTCTTCTCAGGTGCTAAACCGCAGTTACACTCTGAATTACAGCAGGATTCCTGCTGCCCTTTCAAACCTACAGACGTTTCACAAAGAACAAACCCAATGAGAAGAAGTCATTTTATGCTGACATATCTCCCGTGGCCGGAGGACAGGAAAGAAGGGGGGAAGGATCATTAAGAAAGGTGAATTATCAGTTTAAGTGTTTTTTCCCCCTAGTAGGTAGCAGTTTAATGTCCAGATAGTCCACAACAAGGTAAATTTAGGCTGAAAATTTAAATATTCACAAGAAACACTGCTTCTTTCACATATAACAAGGTCTCCCAAAACACTACAGGCTGTTAATTTACACTTATGCATCTCAATTAATCCATATTGATGTGGTAATACTGGGCAGTGCTACTGACAGTCACACCGTTCAAGACTGCAGTTCCATTATTGTCCCCCCCCCCTTTTTTTTTTTAACATGTGCTTTGTGTCTGCCACCTTTTGTAGAATAGAGGTTTCTAAATCAAATTTCTTCAGATGCATGGAAAAAAAAAAATTGTCAGCCTTGAAAGTCAGGTCCCTGAGTTTTACAGCAGACACGATGAGACGAGAATACAACTTCCCTAGGATTTCCCAATTTGTACTAGCCCTGCCTGGAGCCAAGACACAAGAACAGTCAATCAAATTTCCTGAAAATACTATAAACCTCAAATCCCAGTCTCTCTACCTAGGCAGTACTATTCCCACACTAGAGCAAGGACTGTTTTGGCGTAGTGACCTCTAAATGAATCCCAGGCGCAGTCTTTAACCTCCATCACTCGGACTGAATAAGAATTGTTCACTGATCTCCTGATGACCTAACTAATACCAATTAGATGTTTTCCACCAGATCACCATGACAATGGACTCTCTATTACACCATTCCTTCCTGCAACTAGCCCTAGGGTGGTATTTGTGCAGATCCACCCTCTCTTGCTGAGATCAGGTGCTTGAGGAGTGGCACTACAGGCCAGCACAAGCAAATATCGCACAAAGCCAGCTCCTGCTGGAAACCCTGAAAGAATCCCGGAGACCAGAACAGTATTTCAGTTATGTTTGCAGAATCCACCCTCCTAGGAAAAAAAGTTCGTGCAGTATGCTACGCTTCAGAAAATCCTACCCCAACAGCCAGCACAGCTTGAAGTCCCAACACACAGACCCTGAAAACATTTGTTTGACCAGCTGTCTGCTACGTCTTGCCTGCCAGGCAAGCCACGCAGCACCGAGCCCACGCCAAACAGAAGTAAGTAGGGGCGCAGCGGGGAGTTAATGGTACTCGTGGGGTGACAGGAGCTGGGCCACGGGAGGGAATTTAATGGAGATGGCAGGAAAAGCACCCCATTTTTCGTAAGGGGGGGCTACCCACTCAACTGAAATTGGGCTCCCTTAGACACATTTGCACCAATATGGCACAAATCAATTAAGAACCAGGTCCAAGTCCCCTCCTCCACTCCAGTTCAGCCCCGGACACAACGGCAAATACGGCGTTTGCTGTTCACAACCAACCACGTGCACGGCACCAGCATGATTCTCTCTACCAAGGCAGATTTTAGATGCCCTGCCATGCTCAGTTGTGCTGGGTGTTTCCATTTTCATTCATACTGATATTAAAACAGTTCTGAAAAAGTTATGTTTCATGTTTTATGTTCAAATTATCACAGATGCTACTGCTGAGGAGTAACACGGACGGAGGCTGCAGGACCTCAGAGGAGGAAGCCCGGAGAAGCCCTAGATCCCTGCACTCCCGAATGGCCGTACCTGGCAGACAACGCCATGCACCCACATGGGGTTTTGTACCATGCTCTGAAAAGGAGCTTCCATTCAGGGGGTCAGAAATAATAAAAAAAAAAAGAAAAAGAGGTCTTTGATGGCCGTAGTCTGACTCCTCAGAGCTCCAGTGACTTTCCTCCTGAATGGCAGCACCCATGTGGAGCTTTCATACACCCTAACGGATGCAAATTGTGTTTACATCTTTCAAGCAATTGTCCCTAATGCTTCCTGAGTCTTGCCTTGTGGGTATCACCTTAGATTACTGACATCTTTTCCCTCCCCACATTATCCTCTTTGGTATGTAAAAACGGTGTCACCAGGAGTGCTTCCCAGCCCCTAGCTTTGGCCAAGTCAAACCCCTCTGTCACCATCCCCCAAACACACACTCCTTCCTCCTTCTACCTGATCAAGGGCAGCTTTGGGGTTACCGACTAAACATTTCAGCATCTTTTCCGTTTGTTACTTGCTTCCTCCCAGTTGTTACCTCACCTTCACAGCCCGCTAGCAAGGGCAGCTTATCAAATACATTCCTGTTTGGGGATTTTTTTTTTTTTTTTTTTTTTTTTAAAATACGCACACACCACATGCTGCCTCCCCTGCACAGATTTTCTTGTCTGTGGTCACCCACAAAGCTAACCATATCTTCAGGAAGGATAGAAACAAGGTGAAGATCCACTTTTCCATGACTCCTACAGGAAGCATGACGACTGTTAAAAAACTTCAAAACACATTTGGAACCATTTATGCAGCCATTAAAAAAAAAAGAGAGAGAGAAAAGAAAAAACCCAAAACACAAAACCCAAACATATTTCCAGGATGTGACCAAGCCGTCACCTTGATTGCTCAGCGTAGGAGTACACGAAGTGCTTCCAAACTGCGCTGCTTTGAACTGCCACTCTTCCACAAGGCCCTAGCGCACAGAGGATGCTAAAAACAAACATGAAGAGCATCACTCTAAATTACAGCCTTACAGATAAAATTCTATAAACAGAAGAAATGTAAACGCCAATTAATCTCTAATGAAGGAACTATTTCATACACACACTCCTGACTCGTTGCAAACCGACAGGCTAATTCGTGCTCCCTGGGGCTGCCGTGTACATCTCAAATGCTGCAACGCATTGTTTCTTCCTTCAAAATCTCCCATTAAAGACACACATCTCTCTCGCTGACAGGGCTTTAACTGCTCTCCTCTTAGCAGTGTTGCTCTGCCTTAGAGAGCCTACCATCAGGAAGTCTACTTGAATCTGCTATCTCAATCCTTGTAGGTAATTTAACTACGCGTGCCTCAAGAAAAGAACAGTCAAAGTTGAAACGCAGCGAAGTGCCGATCGATCCAAGAGCTCATGTAAAGACTTTGGGGGAAGCGGAGGTGCTGCACAGCTCCTTTGTACACCCATGTTACACGAGATGGGTAAGCCGAGAGGAAGCGACGGCGTCTTGCCATTCGCTTGCAAGAATACTTCAGGATAAATAAGGAAATACCAAACTCCCGACTGCAAAAGGCTGGAGAGTCTTCTCTGGACTGATACATGGGAAATCCTTTCAATAGGAAACCACAGGAGTAGATTACCGTGATTACACTTCAAAAGCAAAGGCCCTGCTACAGAGAGACATAATTGAGAGAAAGTGTTGCTCCTTGATCACTGAAGTCCAGACCCCCTGCTTACACCTCCTTGCATTCACAGAAATTGCTTCTATTCTCCCTTCAATCGCAGTATCTCTGCTGTTTCATAACACTGTTAAGTACCCAAACTTGGCAAAACATAGTCCTGTCACCAGCCAAACTTCCAAAAGCAAAGTTGTTTGGAACCGTGTGTAATGAAAGCGACTGTAAGCCGGTGCTCCAGAAAAACTGCTGAGCTTTCGAGAAAATTTAAGATATTTCTAGATTAAGAGCTTGTAAGAGCAAGCCCAAAGCGAGCTTAAATTGCCGAGTTCAAAAGCTCTCCAAATCAGTATGTGTAATGTAAAGGATGTCAGACCTCTAAAACGAAACGGCACTGTGAAAATCAGCTATTCTTCAAAAATAACACCAGTTTTCCTTAAAAAAAAAAAAAAAAAAAAAAGCGCTTCTAAGCAGGCGAGAGGATTCCACAAACAATTCTTTTCAGATTTTGTCCAGCAGAAGAGAGATTTGGCCTCTCAAAAGAACAGTTCGGTTAAATTGGAGGGGACTTGCTTAATGGTCCCAGCAGGAAAACGAGTAAAAGAAAGAGGCAAATCCCACTTCGGAAGCAAGAGCCAAACTCTGCAGCTGTAGAGAAAAATGCGATTTTGACTTTCCCCAATTACCTTATTACGTATTTGTATTTTGTTACGCCAGAGGAAGAAAAGGAAGGAGAGTCATCTACTGAACTCTCCAGTTTCAAATCAGCGTCATTCAATTATTGGCAAATGTGGGTATTGGCCACACTGGTTTCCTCAGCCACCCAAAAAAAATAGAAAGGCCGAAAAAATAATAAAAAAGCCCTAAGGTCTCACCTTGGATTTGAAATCTTTTCCTGACCAGATTTGTTGTCTGTTTTTTGTGATAAAAAATAATAAAAAGCATTACTGGCTGTTTAACCGAGAGAAGCCCTAATTGATTCCCACAGTAATTAACCTGCATTTTACCTCGGAGAGTGGTAGTTAAGGAAGTCGGCACTGCTATTTATAACTCATCTCAAATTGAGGGCAGACTGCCTAAAATCTAACACATCCCAGCTGTACTCCTGTTTGAACTGGGGCCAAGGGAATTTTTTAAAGCAATCTTGGCACTGAATGAATGACACCAACAGTATGAGCGCGCGTGTGGTTGTGTTGTGGTGACGTAGCAGTGGAGGTGGAAGGGGAAGGGGGGGCAGCACGCTGTAATCCCTCTCCCAAGCCCTCTCGCCGCGCACAGGCTCGGCCCCGGCCGGTACAACGTGCCGGAGCCGCCCACCGAGAACCAAACACAGGAAACGTCTTTTCCTGTGGAACGCCTTGAAGTGAGAAGCACATGGCTAATCTGCATAAAAGCAAAGCCACACCACTCCTGCCAGGAAGGTTAGTGCTCGTAATCTCTGGCCACGGAGCTGGCTGCCTGCAAGGACTTGGACCCGCGCCTGATAACCCAGAAAGAGCCGAGAACAGATGGGCAAGGACCCCGGCAGAAACAGCACCGCGCACGTGACTCGCCACATGGCCCCGCGAGCACAAACTATTGTTTGGCTGCTGAGCGCCGGTACAAAGACAAGCCCGAACGGGCCCTGCGAATTCAGCGAGAGGCGGCAGCTGCTCCCCTACCATCATCAGGCCGGCCGGAGGACAGGGACCACCAAACCCTGGAGGCCTGGAAGCCGTCAAGCTGAGAAGATGCTGACCAGCGCCAGCGCTCTTTAACACCGTCCTGCAGGCTCAGAGAACGAACTGCTCACCTCCCCGAGGCTGAATTTGGATGGGATCTTACTGAAGTGAAGAAACTAGGTCTTGGTAGAAGAACATGCTCTTTCCTCCTGTCTCCAACTCCTCGTTACCCAAAGACAAGGGCAAGCAGTCTCTGCAGCCAGTGAAGTTACAAAGCAGATTGTCACGTTGGCTACAAAAACTGTAATAGCAATGGACAATGCTGGGAAAGGGGATTCATTTTCCTGAAGAATTAGTCAGCTGGGATCATGGTCATATTGGATGTAATCATTAAAATCAGGCAAGAAAATAAACCCACCCACGCTCCCCCAAACTTTTTGTGCTGTTTCTATCGACATCAACAAGCTGCACGAAGCAGAAAAACAGCGACAGCAGCATCAGCTTAACAGGCTGGCAACACCTACAGTGGCTCATGGAAAAGACCCGGGTTCAACCGCAGCAGCTTTCCCTGCCCATTTTCCAGGGCCTCCCACCCCGCTGAGAAACACCAACTATGCCAAGGCAAGCCGGGGAACCTCCACGTGAGAGTCACGGCAAATGGAGAATCACTCAGGAAGAATGTTTTGTCTTGATCGCAAGGCTGTCAAGAGGCTTTATCAAAGCAACCCTAATCAAAGCGGAGACGCTGCACTGACCTTTGCCATTTCTAGCAAGTTCCACATCTGCTGGAGCTAGCACGAGCTCAGCCTGCCGTGAGACGCCAACAGTGGGTAAGGTCTTGGAGGTCCCAACGTCCAACACTGTTAACATGCCACATCCACACTGCCTCCAGGGATGAGGGATTTGAGGTCCCACCTCGAAGCACACCCCCCCCCCCCCCCCCCCGCCTAAACTAAACCTCTGTCATATTTTCAAGTTCAAAGGGCATTATGAGAGTTACACTGCCTGCAGGTCAAGGCACCAGCGTCTTGATCAGGACAAACCCAATTTTCCACATACTTACCAGTGTTAAGCTACATTAGTTGTGATGGTACTCGCGAACACGCGTGAAATGCACGGGAGGGATTGCCCCAAGCTGGCACGAAGCCTCGCAGACCCACCAAAACCAGCCAGGCTGTGACGATGCACACCAACTGAAAGACGGACGCAAGCAGAGTTACTCCCTTGCAACATCATCCAACCACGGCAATGCCATGACGTCACTGAGAAAAACAGAATTAACGGGGAGGGAAGAACATTCCAACGGGCAACACAAGATGCTTCAGCAAACCCTACAGCTGCAGGTCACTCTCATGCCTCAAGTTTGCACTTCAGACACTTTCACGCCCGCCCATATCTCCTGAAACTCGGCACCGAAGTGACTCCAGTGCCTCCACAGCCAGTCTAGAGAGTTCAAGCTGAGAAACGAGCACAAACTAACAACCGTCCTCATTCGTGAGCAAACACGGTTCATCTTCCAGCGAGGAACACTTTCATCTGATCTATTTAAGGTGCAACTGGCTGTGTTAAGGTCAATATCCCAGCCTGAACTTGCTGCCTTTTATAGCCTTCTGAAGGGCGAGCGCACTGGGTCATACTTCATTGCCTCTCTTCCTATGGTGGTCTGCTTTTAAAGGGAGGTGGAAGAGGCTGAGGGGAAGTTAAAGTTAAGATAAAAAGAAAAATCCTCCTGTAGTAGATGAAGATGCCCCCAAAAGACAAAACACCTAGAAAACCCCGCAGTAAACACTACACTGAGATGTACCAAGTGTCTTACCAGGACAGTTTCGACGACAAGCATGTTTTACTGAAACCATCATCATAGAAATGTGCGCTTCCTTTTTTTCTTTTCCCCTCCCTTTTTTAAACTTAAGAAATCCACCAATTCCCTTCAGTCCCTCAGCATAAGCTGGACAGCTCACCAAGCCCACACCGGCACCGCTCAGCACCCATCGGTTACCTTCCTTGCCCGTCCAGGGCAGTACCCATGACTTTGGGAAACAAGCACTCATAGTAGACCAAAGCCAACACTTCTGCGAGGCAGTATGACTCCTGCAAATATCAGGCCAACAACAGCAAACAAAGAAATGCCCCGTGTCTGCCCTATGGTGACAGCTAGCTCTGCTTCAGGGTTCCCTACATGCTGTCCTCCCCCAGACTCCCACACCTCACTGCAGCAATGAAGCAGGCTGCATTTCTCTCCCTCACACCCAGAAGCCTGGGGTACCAAAACCTGATTTTGGGAATATAGTACAGGATTAGTTTCAGGATTACAAACGCTCACCCTTTGGAAACTTGCTGGACAAATCTATTTTGACATAAGCTACAGAAAAATAAAACTCCCCACCTCGCCCCCACAAATCCTAGAATCTAAGTTAGATTTTAATACATAACTGAGAGGCAATGTATCATTATCATCTCATTATCAATGGCCAATGCAGATTAAATTATTGGTTGCCAAAGCGTTCAGATAACTGACCTCAATAGTTTCAGTCCTGCAACTAGAGGGAGCCTGGTTTTTCTTCTGACTTTTTCCACTAGGTCAGAGTTTGACTGAAGACACTTTCTATTCCTCTAATCTTCTGCTAACACACAGACCTCAGAGTCAGCTAACGCTACACACAAAACGGGTCATTTTCTAAATTACTTCAGTCACCTGCTTCTAACCAAGAGTTATTTGGAGCTCCTGTAAACTTAGAATCAGCCCTGTTACATGTTGCGCTTTTCCTTGATTATGCATTTATTACACCAGTTCCTTTGGGGAGATTTTCTGTAAATCCAGGATACTAAGTTTTACCAGTGGAAAAAAGATGAGTAAGTTTTCTCCAAGCAGCTATACTGTGAACTGCATCTCCCTGGCTCAACACAATTCAGTAATTACCCTATTAACATTTCTCAGCAAGAGGCCAGTCCACACATCTCAGAGGACTTTCCTAAGCACCACTCTTACTAATACTCTTCAAACTGATTAAAACTGACCAGAGTTTTGCTTACTGGATGTATCACTATGGAACATTTTATTCCTGAAAGCAGTCAATCAGAAGAAGGTGATCTGGTGGGGAAGTGAAATGAGAGCCCCAACTCAAACCCTCCCTGGAAATAACCCAGTAGGAGTACAGCATTTGTGCCCAAAACCAAGTGGCATTTCTGGGGTTTTTTTCTATTTTTTTAAAAGGTGGAGGGCAGCAGGGTGCCAAGCCTGCCTGTGTTTTAAACAAAGTGCATTTGTTGACCTCATCTTTCCTTCCCAGCCTGACTTTAAGCCTTCCTTAACAAATTCAACAGATCCAGCTTATCGAGGCTCTGGATTTCAGTTCCTTTCTTCAGTCAGTTGTTCTCTCTGACACATGGCCATACTGCTTATCACACTACACTATTTAGGTATCTCTCAGGACCCTCGACATAATATTTCAACCACTATCATATCTAAAGATGACACACAACTGGTTTTCTGCAATCTTCAGGATCTACTCAAAAGGCGCGTGCACGCTCACGTTAACAGGGCATTTTTCCGGACTTGTAAAAAGCTGTAGGACCCGAAGTAAGATTTACACTGTAAACACTGAGGTAGGCTGACCTGGGAGAGGGGGAATTTTTGCTTTGTTTTTATGCAAAGTTAGCACCAGGCTGAACCTTGCGCACAGCCGGGCTCACACAGTACCCTCGTCCTCATGAGATGCGCAAGTAACACGACGGCAGGTTCCTCGTGGACACCTCTCCCGTCGGCAGGCTCGGCGCATGTCCTTGTGGAACCAGCACAAGGGATCCCCTACCACCTGAAAATTAGGCGACAACCAGAGGATACGTTTTCCATCTCTCTTTTGCCAGCATGACACCGATGACGTGACTAAACATTCGCATTATTTCAAAATACCGTAATGTAAAGCCTTTGCAGGGGCTCTGAATGGCAGGGGAGAGAACAGCCCGAGCCGCGGCACAGCTCGCTCTCGCTCTCAGCAGCAGGCTGGATGACACACGTTGTCCCTATCTGACAACGCAGCCCAGCCCGTATGACTTGGCCGGGCCATCGGTTCCATACCAAACAGACACTGATGTGGAAGCAGGAGCTGGCAGCTACCTACATGGTTATTTTAATATGGCAGGAGATTCTGACAAACACTATTTACTGAATTAAATGCAGTCAACATTAACAAAGGATTATGATTCTTTTGCAATGGCTGGAGACTAGTGAAATTTTCAGACATTTCACAGGTAGCTGAAGCCAGATTGTGCAGCTTGCTATTTAGAAAGGCAGTGTGATCTCTACCATCTCCAATTATTTCAACTTATATTTAAGCACAAAAACGTAATTTCCTTCTAGCCAAATAATTAGGTAACTAGTTATCCCCTCACTCTCAGACTTCAACTCACTTTAGAATCACGCTATTCAGCAATCTTGCCCCAAGATTTCCAAGTGCCACTGTTGACCCCTCCCAAAATCTAAGCAGCACCAAGATGTAAAGAAAACTGAGTCTCAGCTCCACGGGACATGATCCCAAAGAACATATGATAGTTGTAATGAGGTGGTGTTCCTTTTAAGATGGAAAGAAACTTCCTTCCTGAATATTGAATCAGGCTTTAAGTTTAGCCAACCTCCTACGTCTACTCTAATGAACTGGAGGCAAGTCAACAAAAAGACGGTTAAGTGTCTCATTACAGCATTTTCGTTCCAGGCCTACTTACACACTAGAAGGAGCAAGCAAGCTCATGTTGTACCACAGAAATGGGACCGGGCCAAGAGCAACCCATAAAAAAAGGAAGAGTAGGAAGCGCTAGGATGGAAGAGCAAAATTATACTAAGTGTCACCACTACTTAAGTGATCCAATTTCGATCAGTAAGAGAGCAGCTGTTCCAGATCGCTAGCAAGATGTAAAATATTTGCACTAAGCACCACTGAAAACCTGAAAGGGCTCCAGAAGCCCCGTAAATACATTCAGACAACTGTGACCTGTGACAAACTTCAGTCATCCAGCTAATTCTCCGTAACCCCTGTTTCCTTTCAAACAAGCAACACTGATCTCACAGACAGATGTCTTTCGCTACTGAACATGGTGGAAGTTTTCCAAAACTTGAGGCCTGAAGGAAGACCCAATGCAAGAGGCTCACCGGAGTTTACTTTCCAGAACAAAGTTAGTTTTATCAATTCATTAAAAGCCCTTTCTGCACAGAAATCCAAGGGGTCCTGGTACACAGGCAAGAGTTGATAAGGCACCTCCAGCATCGCCTCCTGGCTTTCTAAAAACAATTTCTTTCTAGCTCTTCATCTCAAAATGCAGCATTGCAGGTTTCTACCCACTTGTGTCTGTCTGAAAGCTCAATCTGTATTTGAATATCTCATCACTTTGCAAATTTGTCTCATTTTACACCAGAATAAATGGTGGCTGAACAGACTCAACTGGACAGGCAAATTCCCATGACCTCTTAGTACCATGCCAAGTTGGTAAGGGCATGCCTGAGAAGCATCTCGGGATCAGGTCAGGGCTCTAAAACACCGCAGGTCTCCACAGTCCTAACTCTCCTACCACACACAACACTAAGATGGAGGAGGACGCAGCCACACTCATCCTAAGAGAGAGGTACAGCTGTCGGAGGCTACCTCATCTCAGCATGCGGAGCTCCATCTTGTCCAGAGCAGCTGCCTGCTTTAATAAGAGCTGCATGTTAGGGCCTGTAGTTTCTCCAAGCCACGTTTCAGCATTACACAGGTTCTCCCTTGCTTCTGCAGAATAACTGAATTTATTTAAAAGCGCATATAATGCAACATAAAGGAAGATCAAAACAATCCAAGAAATCTGAGTTTTGGAATCAATCTGCGGAAGAGAGACAGGGAATCTTAGTTCAAGTTAGCACAGAACTCCATGCTCCATCACCCTCACCTCCCAGACCTTGAATTCAAACTCACAGTTCAGTGGCGGACATCACCTCTGCTTTGCGATGGGGGTAATGCGGATCAGCTGGCTGTAACAGCCCAAAGGCACACCCTTATCCCAGCCAGGAGCACTGGAGTAGTGATCTGCTAATTACTTCAAGAGTATCTCAAACATACCTCACTTACAGGGTAGCAGCTGACACTCACAGCACATGTTGTATGGCACTGGCATTAGCCCTAGTGTCACCCCACTAGGAAGCAACTTAGTACACCTTAAACCTGTCTGTCCCTCCTGTCCCAGCCACAGTATTTTACATCCAATGAAACAAGGTAACAAAGCTTTGTTTCACTAATAGGCAGAAGAAAAGCTATTTCCCTTCTCGTTACAGCAGCTGACAAATTTGGGTGCTATTTTTGTGGATTTTATTGAGCCTTCTCTTATTTTAGCCTTAAAATTCAGCCTTCAAGACTCCACTTCGGTTCCATGGAACCAAAAATACTTAAAATTGCAGTAATGACAAGTTACCATCTGCATTTACCAAGGATGCACTCGGTAACTTTATAGCAAGCAACAACCAATCTCCAGTATTTATACCCAAATGATCTATTTGCATCCAGAAAGCAGAGCTGCTGTCATGCCTGTGTTGGTAAGAGGAGAGGAGGTTGGGGGAGATGAAAAGACTACGTAGGCAAGAAACTTGGAGCTGCAGCCAAGCCAGCTCCCAGACAGCAGTGAAGACACACTACTAGAGCCTTCAGCAAGCCAACGCTGTGGTGATTCAGGTTCATTACACTCGGCAAACTCAACACGAATCCCAGCCCCACAGTGACACAAGGTCATTGTTATTTAAAAATAATTAAAAAAAAAAAAAAAGCCCACCAGCCCTTGGTTATAGGGATTTTTGAAGCCTGGGTCCACTGCCTCATGTTTGCTTCTGTCCTTGGGCTTTTATTTCATCTCCATCCAGAAAAATCCAGCTTTCTTCTAAAGCAAAATGAACAACGTGGGGAGTTGCTTAGCAAGTTAAAAGGCGTGCGTGCTGGCAGCTGGTGAGAAGACAGAAAAATTCATAACTGTGCCAATGCCATGGGGGGAGGAGAAACAGCCAACGCTGCAAAGTCTTCACTGGTTTCAAGAACAGGTATAACAAGAAACTGTAAGACGACTCATACGAGAAAAAGACGATGAGACATGACTGTACCTTGACAGCAGTGACAACTCTGAACAGTTTATTGCCATTTACAGAGTGATCAGATTTAAAGCTAACCTTAATACATGTTCACCATTCAGTACAAGTATCACTGTTGCCTTGACACAGTGCACTTCCAACACACTCTGTATTCATCATTAAAGCCAGTAAATCTACACTCTGAAGCTCAGCAGCAAATTACACCACCATCTCCTGATACAATACGCCTAATGAGTTATTCGCCCGAGCGTGTGGACAACAGATTTAGCACCTTGCTCCAGAGGAGAAGGGAGGCAAGGGTTAAGGGCCAAAACACAGTTGAAAGGCGAGGAGCACTCAATTGCTCTGGGGTATTTCATAGAACACTAATCACTTCATCTGATTTTAATTCCTGACACCAAATCAGCACATAGCTTTTCAAAGGAAATCTTGTCCTAGATTGCAAGGTAATCAATCACAATTAACGTGGAAACAAGCTTTTGCAACGCTGTCATGCCTTGTGAACCGAACGGGAAGGCCACAGAAGGTGCTTTAGTGTCTTGGAAGTACAGGCAGGTAGGATAATTTGGGATAGGTCTGTCGGTCCCTTCTGCACATCCAAGGGTAGATAGTAGATAGCCAGGCATTCTGCTTCTCCTCCAGAGCATGAGCCGCATAAGAGTGCTTTTCATGCCATTTCTATTATGAACCCTCCTCCAGGATTAGCACACTCATCACCTGAAAGTCCCTTCCCCACTAACGTGCCCTTTTCCAGGGGAGCCACGTTCTGCCCACAGGCAGCTAGAAACGACATTTCCAGCGAGATGATTTTTTGTAAAACCAAAGAAAACTGTTCGGGGTGTAACCCCATGTCCAGAGAGAAAGCATGATCTAGTAGTTATAGCAGTAACCTTGATTTTGAGAGATACGGCTTTGAGCACCTACTCTGAAGATTCCCCATGCCACCCAGTTGCAGGGCGCGGAGGCAAGGAAAGGCTTCTGAGACATGGAGAACTGCTCATGCTAGCCTCGCTGGTATATCACAATAAACTGAAACACTAGGAGAATCTTTGATACTTAAATGCTTCCTATCACAATACTGTCCAATAATCCACACACAATTAAAAAAAATTAAATGTTCAAACCTGGATGTGGCAGCTGCCCCGAATCCTTTCCAGGGGATCCAAAGCACTACAGTTACCACAATCCCCCCAACGCAACAGTAAGCAAATGAGTTTGGGGCTTTTTTTTTTTAATAAAAAATAACCCACCCACCCACCCAGCTACCCCGGCCCGAAGGGCAGGACTCCTGTACTCCTTCGACCACCAACACAACACGTGCAGCCACAGCACAACAAAAAGGCAGTTTCTGGGAACACGTGATCAAGTTCAGTAAACTGCCCTTGAATGGGAAGCCTTTTCCTTGATTAGCAATGCCAGCTCCAAAGGCAGAAGATATTTAAAGAAAAAAAAAATTTAAAAATCAAGTTTAAACTAATTCCAGCACTTCCACCGTTTCAATGTATCTTCTGCACAGAGGGAAGAACTTTTCTTCAAACCATTTCACAAGAAGTACGTCTGAGGGAAGACCACCTCTAGTCTGGCACTGGTTTAATTATTTACATACAGTTAATGAATACCAGATTCTCCTCCTAAACTTGTACAGGGTGCATAGTCCTACAGTCATTTGGACTTTAAATCCATCATCAGACTGTTCTGAAGTACGAAACTCCGAACAGGCCTACAGGAAGGATCCCATACAGAGAAGTACAGAGCGAGCCCGGTCAGCTCCGGGACCCTGGAAGGAGTTCAGGTGGCAAAGCAAGACAGTCCAATCCCTTCAACGCAATCCCCAGCGAGCACAGCGATCTGGAAGGGAGACATTTTGCAATTTAACTAGCAGGTTTATCTCAAGGAAATAGGGGACAGGCAGAAAGCCACACATTTAAGAGCAGGTTACCATATACTTTTGCCTCTGTTCTGCATACCTAGAGAGACTAGGACAACAAGAGATACTCAATTAAGATGGTTTGAGTTGGAATATTTTTCCTCATGTCCAATGCTAACGGTAGCAAAGCACTGAAACAGACTGAGGCAGCTCCAATGCATTTGTTGCTATCTGCCCTGTTCTCAGGTATGGCTGATCCTGCCCTGAAGCAAGACGGCAGGCTAGATGACCTTTCGAATTCAGATCCAGACCTCTGTTCAACGAGAAACACAGTCACCTACAAAGACAACGCAGGCAACGAACCGACAGTGAGATTTTGCAGGCAGCACAGACTACTCTGCACGTTCTCCTCACCAGAAAGATCAAATTCAGTGGCGCAAACTTAAAACAGAATGGCCGTTTTCAGAGCAGGTACCCTCCCTCTTCTGCGCCTCGTGCTTCTCGGGCCGTATTCACACTGCTGAAACTACTGCTGTGGACACAGAGAGTGTTAAGAAAGCACAAACCCGCTGTCGACAATTTGAGCTGGCCGCATTATGCACCGGTCTGAGCGTAGCCCAAATGTCAGCCCTGGCCAGGGCAGAGCAGGTCTCCCACCGTGGTGTTTGGAGGTGTAGCTGCAGCTGTGGCCTGAGCGCAGGTTTTAAAACATTCCTGTTCTGTTATTCACAGGCAGGGTGCCAGACCGGTGCTGACATCAGAAGGGAAATGGTAATTTTCAGGGTTTCTCTTAGTCAAACCTGAATGAAATTTCACAAGTGTGTGGAGGGGGGGGGGGAAGTACTTGTTTAACCCAGTAATTCTCCCCGGGGGGAAATTCCGGAGTCCTCCAAGCTTCAAGAATTTCTCTTTGAGAAGAGTTGCAGAATCTCTCAGGATGGAAAATCACGACTACCTTAAGCCACAGTCTGACATCGGTGACCACCAAAACGCTCTCTCCTCCCAGCCACATCCAGGATGTCACCATCGCATCCCACCAAAAACCTAAGAGTCTTCTTCGGTCCCCTCCGGGTTGCCACACGGCCAAAGGCACCCAAGAAAACACAGGGCAAGCCCACAGCAGGAGCGAGCAGCGGGGGTCCGCTCCACACAGAGGGGATACTGGCTGCATCAGGGTCCCCCACAGCTTCTCTAAAAACTATTCCCCATGTATAACTTGCCGCTTCTTGGGATAATTTGGGCATAACATGAATTGCCCAGGAGGAAGAGAAGTTACTCAAGTTGAAGAAAAGGGGGGAAAAAAAGAAAAGAAAAAGTTAGTAGCCATTGAATTTGTCCTTGAAACAGTTTCAATTACCATAGGTAACTTAAGGAAATAATGACATGCTGGTTATTGCATGAAATGCCAATAACTGTAATGGAGCAGTAGCTTTTTCAGAGTTATTTACGCAAACTGATTTTTCACGGGAATTTCATAGGAATTAACACAAACACACTCTATTCTCCACCCTCTCACCCTCCCATAAAGAAATTTACCATGAGTGTTTACAGAATGAGCCGATCCCCTTATTTGCTTCTATCCACTTCTGTCCCTTTTTTCTCCCCCCAAAATAAAAAAGAACACGATTAGAAATCAGATTCTAGCTACAGTTACCATTTTACTCTGAACATATACAGCAAAAAAATTATTTGCTGAGAAATTCTGTTTACCTACCACGATGTAGCATCCCTTTACATTTCACTACAGAAAGCTCAAGCCTACATTGTGCAAATACTTACTGAATTGTCACTTAAACTCAGAAATACTCCAGAAAGAATACCGTGGCAAACCTGGAAACGCTCTTCTCAATGTAGTCCAAAAAACCTCCAAAATGCTCAAGTTGCACGAGGGAACTGCTGAGTTATAACACTGGGAGTGCAGGTGCACAGAAGAAGAGTAAAAAATGGGAACCCCTCCCTCATCCATATGTTAATACATATCATCTGATTAAGACACTACAGGAACTGGTAAAATATGTACATGAGCTCAGTCCTGAGAGAAGCAGCTCCTCCTGTTCCAGCCCTGCTTCTTTCATTCTACGAGCCTCCGAGGGCAGGCTTGGGTGCTGCTTCTTTAAGCACAGAACTCCATTAGAAGGGTTTTAACAATATATTCAGCTAAAACTGAATACTAGGGAGGAAAGATGGTCTCACACTTACAGCACAGGATGAGCCTCAGAAGACCTATATTCCGCCCTCCGCCCTGTCCCAGCCCTAGTCCCTCACCTTGGCAAGTTCCCACATCAGCATCTCGGCTGCTTCCGCTGAAAAACAGTAAGAAATTGGGACCTCGCGTTCCTCCTCTACGTATCAGGGCAAAACAAAAGACTGCCTGAAACCTAGCTTCTACAGAATTTCAGCCTGAAGAATGATAAGCATACACTCAATAGAGCAGCGATGACATTAAATTTATGCTTGGAATTTTACTGGAATCGATTTATAGACACAGCATGAGCCCACAGAAAGTACACACCGTCTCTCTTCAGGTGACCAGCTTCCCTGCTTTTCCAGCCACCCCAACGAAAAACAAAGGCATCAACTCCTCCCATGTCATCCAGGAACAGGCGGACAGCAGGACCCAGACAGAACACACGTCAGTTTTGGTCCAGCGTGCCAAAGAAAACTGCTTTTTTCCTCCAGTCCCACCTGTCATTCACTTCTAGCTGGAGATTTATGGCTTTGGCTAACAGACATCCAGTATAGTTTTACCACTGCACATGCGTAACCTCCGGATAAATTAAAGGTTGAACTTCTTGAAATCAGCACACGACAGAAAAACTTTTGGAGGACTTCTCCTCAAAAATGTTTCTTCCCAGGAAAAATTTTTCCTTTCTTTTTTCCACCAGAAAAAAAAGGGGAGATATTATGTTGCATCCTTGCTGATGGTTTAAGGACCCTTCCAGAAGAAAAAGCAAGTAGCCGTAACAGCAATGCTAAATACTGACAAGCTTATCTTTTTCATTCCCGCCCCCCCCCCCGCAATTACGCTTGCCTGCCTTCGGTTTCTGCCTTGCTACTGCTGCTACTTGAGAGTTTCAAACATTCTTGGCAGGAATTGGGCAATGGCATGCTGATGAGCTTTTCCCCAGAGCAATCCATCACACAGGAGTTGCAATTCAAAAAAGAAATCAAACTGACTAGACAAAGACTTTCAAATACACAGAGTAAAAACTGGAAAGGGCATCTTTCTCCTCTAATATTTTAATTGCCGAGATCACAGATTCAGATTCGTAGGGTAAAAACTGGATTTCCAAGTTGGCAGCGTTCCTTTGAAAAGAGTAGGAAGAAAAATGGTGGAAAAGTCGCATATGAGGCAACAGATAAAACGAACAGCTGCGCTATTTAGCCTAATTTTAGACATTAGTTTCTCTCTGAAGGAAAGCTGCTGGGTTTTTTTAATACGGTCTTCATGTAAGACCCTTAATAGGGTCTCGTGTAATACTTCTGTAACATAGTATTTGTTGACCAGTGTTGTCAAATATGACTACAGAAGAAAACCAAAGTATTATGAACACACCAAGCTTACGAGAACAGTAGGACACAGCTACATATAGCAGAACATTTGATTCTCACGCTTCCCCCAACCCCAGTTCCTAGTATTATTTAAGAACGGGAAGAGGTTCTGCCTGTTTGTTGAACAGTCGCTTCAGGAAACAGAAGTTGTAGCAGGTAAAAGGAATTAAACTGGACAGTTAGTTTTAGGAAACCAGTAAGTATTCTAGCCAAAAAAAGAAAGGCCCGAAAGTCAAACATACAACCTTCCAGAAATCACATTTCTGTCTTGCAACCAACAACATGATTACAGGAGGCACCATATGTAGAAACCCTCCCCTAGCCCAGGTAATAAATAAGGATTGACGGAGCATTTAGTTTATACTTTGTAAAAGGCAGCTAGGCAAGCCTTGCTAACCCCCTTTCACCGAGGAAAAAAATACTACAGAACAATCGTGGGGTTTATCCCAGGTTTCCCAGACAACTGGAGGTGATAAGGGCAGGGGAAAAAAGCTCCAGCTGAGAGTCAGAACTGAGGTTTACTGTCCTGTATCCTACACGTATCCTGCCTAGAAATGTGGGTCACCTCAAAACCAAGCGCCAAGGAGATGGGATTTCAGAAAACAAGAGATTTTAAGAGAATCGGGCAACCCCTGGTTTACTTCAGACTAGCGCAGACTATTCAAAAAGGTGAGCCAGCAAGACCTTCAGTGTCCACACCAGAATTAACTAGAGCTTAACAACAAAATTAAACTAGCACAGTTTTCCTACTTTTTCTAAAACAGAGAAGGCCCAAAAATCGCTCATTCGGAGGCAAACCCTACCCCAGAAAAGGAAGATATACCACTCTCCTTTTTGTTGGAAAGACCGAGTGCGTACTATACCGCGCGAGCAATTCAAGGGCTCCTAACATTACAACGCAAAGCAAGGAAAAGCCCTGCGACACAAGCCAACAGGAGCCAGGTCTCAATTTCCAATTCCAAGATATCGCAGCTCACTGGCAGCACAGAGCCATTTCGTGCCAACTTAGTTTAAAAAACATATTTTCAACAACATTTTTCATGCCTCACTTGCTACTAAAGTTGAGATCTAAGTCGACAAAAAATAGCTATTGTATGGCAACAGGCCCGAAAGCATTTTTTAATTAACATACGATTTTTAAACTGCCTTCATTGAACTTACAATAGAGGCCTAGAGATGTCAGTGCTCCTATGGGGAGGTTATCCAAGACGTCAATGTTTAATGCGATCCAAAGACATCTCCCGTTACAGGAGAGGCCGTTTGTTGTAGCGAAAGCGTGTACCACGAGAAATGCCCATCTATTAAAGGGAGGGAAGTCCCTTCTCTTAAGCGGTTTCCTTTAAGTCCCAAGACACTGGGAAAGACAGCATATCATTAAGAACCGCTACACGCTCTGAGGGGAAGGGGGGTGGAAACAAATGCATGGCAGAGCTGGAAAAATTGAAAACTAAGATCCCTGGCCTGGTTTCCTACAAGTCATTCCCACAGAAAAACCACAGATTTCTCATCCCACACACTGCCGAACAGCCATTCCGATCTCTTGATCCTACTCCACATTTCCCAGCTATAAAGGTCAATCAGAAGAAAACGCGAAGTCCTCTACAGCAGTCCCGAGGAACGCGGAGCACGCCTGCCTTCACAGGGCTCCCACTCAGCACCACCTTCCCGGGACCGGCCAGCGAGCAAAGGTGTCCGTGAGGGCTACGGACTGGAGTCCCCCTCTGTGCAAGTGACTATAGTCTCATTTTATTACAGGAAATATTCCACCCAAACAACTTTCACGCCAGAAATTACTTCGCCTTTCTCGATGAGCAATGCGATGAAACTATGGCATCATTCATAAATCCTAAAAAAGCGTCAAGAATTAAAGGCACTTCTCTTTTCTGCATAGTCCTGCTTCCCATCCCCAAAACCTCAGGTTTACTATCCCAAGGCTTCCCAAGCGGAGGAACCCCACGCTCTTCCCACATCATCTTCTCCAAGCCTGCACCACGAGATGCTTCTCTTTCTAGTGTATGGTCAGACGACTTACACTCTCCTCTCGCTCTCCCAGAGTTTCTCAGAAGTTAGGTGGTAAGTACCCACTCTCTTCATCACTGTACAAGACAAAGGAAAGACACAAAGCTTTAAATTCTCCCAATCTAGGGAATTCAACAGAGCACACAGCGAAAGAAGGCTGTAATTTAGGACTGGACTATTATTATTAATCAACCATTTCTTGTGGGCAGCACAGATGACATGCGGAAGCCTTTTTCATCGTGCTAGATAAGTCTATTCTTTTCTTTTTCCAGAAGAAAAGAAAAGGAATTGTCAGTTTGAGTCCAGTAATCCTTGGCACAAAAACGTTGGGGGGGTTGTCTGCTTTTTTGGAAGGGGGGTTGTTGGTTTACTTCTTATATACACGCTTTGTACTACCTAAAGTTCAACTAATTCTCAGAACAACTATTCGTTAATAATTCCAGTTTATGGGACTAGTTACTCAGCTATTAATACACTATGTAACAGCAGCTCATGGAATCAAGTTAAATTCATTTTCCAAGACAAAATAAGCTTCTTTTAAAAAATTCGTATCAGACTACTGGCAGAACTACACTTTTGTCAGGTATGTGCTGTAGTAAAATACCTGCTTGAGAAGTTCAATCTGACACCATATTTTAGCAGGCACTTTATCTAAACTGAAATTTTTCAGGATACAAAAAGTACCTTCAAGTAAAGGCCCTCGCGTCCGTGACATTTGTCCGAACGTATTGCAGGTATACATGAACCTACTCCTGAGGAGCTGAAATCTTTACTGAGGATAATCAAACACTCGCTCCCGGTTACCGCTGGACAGTTTGATGACCAGAGCAGAGATAAGATCCACTCTCTTAGAGAGCACTATTTCAATCTGACAGAAAAGACAATTAAGTAATTCAAGACGCTGAAGGAGACGTTGCCTTCGGTAATCAAGGAACAAAAATTACGCAGTTTTCAGATCGACACCAGAGAAGTACGGAGCAAGAAGGGAAACTCCGGAGGCTGCATGTCACAGTAGGCGGTATCAAATGTCTCCGACCCAGGGCCTGAAGTTAGAGCGAAGTACACAGAACGAAAAGGGAAGTCTGTCAGTCCTGCACGAGGCCACGACAGGCCTTGGAGATGCGTGTCTAAACACAGAGAGTAACCGGGTTTTAATCAAGGTTGCCAGATACCGAATACCAACACCTCTTTTCCCTGTATCTAAAATGTCTGATGCGCACGCCGTACTGCTTTCTCCTCTGCATCCGTACTTCCAGCGAACAGGCAATTCTACGCATACAACAATAAATGTAATTCTCAGGCTCGTTTTTCCTATTTGCACTTCTCCAAAAAGCGAAGAGTTGTGACACTGCTGAGCCGGACCACAGGCAGCATCTGAACGCCTGTAATATGTCCCTTTATTTATGGGGGGAAGGAGGCACATTGGTGCTTACTCAAAGTAAGTCAAAACGTGCCCTAAGACACACAGCTAGAGGCTCAGGCCTGTCCCGTATTAAAGCTCTGTTGAACGTAAATTGCTAATTCACCATTTTCGGTGCTTCAGCCACAAGTTTGGTTTTGATTGTTTTGTTGTTTGGGTTTTTGTTGTGTTTTTTTTTTTTTTTCCCCCTCCTGAAGGCTGTAACACACCCCAGAACCCTCCACATTCTCCATCTAATAAAGAATCCAAACAGCCCCAGTTTCGAAAAGGGCCAAAATTAGCCAGGAACAAACGCATCCTCAGATCCATCAAAGAAATCATTTATACCAAAGGGAAAGTCGCATAACCAAAATAAACAGCAAGCCCATTGTGCAGAGCAGCCCTGCCACTGTTCCGACAACACAGACTCTATTCCAGGCTGCATAAAACATCACAAAGCAAAATAAACCCAAGGTACAAACAAAATGCCATCGCCTCCTCTTTTGTTTCAGGCACAATGCAACAAGGGCAGGCTGTCTGGGGCTCCGCTCCCACCGATGCGGGGCTGCCACCCAACCGCCTCAAGGTCACGGCCGGTTCTGGCGAGGCGGGGGGGACGAGGAGGCGGCGAGCGAAGCGGCCGGGCTGCCGCGGGTCCGGGGCTGGCAGAAAAGCCGAGTGTAAAAGTTTATGAGCTCATCAGGATTGTTGTACCATTACATCAGAGGCAATTATAAATGGCCAAGAGCAGGAGATGGGGAGCCAATCAGATCACAGATAGGATGTCAACCTAAGACCAACTGTCTCCTGGCTTTGACAGAAGGATTTTACCTCCATAATTCAAATCCCAAACCAAAGCGATCTGCACTCACTGCTCCCATCGCCGAGCTGTTTACCAGCGCGCCCAGCCGCAGGCCCCGGCCGACGGCTCCACGGGCCGCCCGACGGGGAAGATGGCCCCGACCGGCCGGGCCGAGCCGCGGCCGCCCCGGCGGACCTCGCCGGTCCCCGCCGAGGGGTGCGGGCCCCCCGGGGCGGGGGCCGGCGGGGCCGCCGAGGGGAGCCGGGCGGCGGGGCCGGGGCGGCGGCGCGGATGGCGGCGGCGCCGCCGGGGCCACGCGTTGGCCCAGGCGGGCCCGCCCGCGGCCCTGGCCCCCCGCGCCCGGCCTCGCCGGGCCCCTCGCCGCCCTCCGCCGGGGGCGGCCGACCTGCTCCCCCGCCGGAGTCCCCGGAGCGGGCCGGGGCCGCGGGGAGGACGGCGGCCGCTCGCCGGGAGCCTCGCACAAAGGCTGGGGAGGGAGGAAGGGAAGGCGGCGAGGCAGCCATTTTAGAGCGAGCGAGCAGGCACAGACAATGGCAGCTCCCCGGCAGCGCCGGCCCGGCGGGGGGAAGCCGCGGGAGAGGCGCCGTCCCCCCACCCCAGGCCCCTCGCCCCCCGCCGCACCCGGCCCGGTCCGGCCCGGTCCCGTGTGTCCCGTCCCGTCCGTCCCGTGTCCCCGTCCCCCCCCCCCCCCGGCGCGCCGCCCGCCCCACGCGGCCCCGCCGTTACCTGCTGGCTCCTGCCGAGGGACTGTCCGCCGCCGCCGCCGCTGCTCCCGGGGCTCATGGGCGCGTGGTGGCTCCTCGGCGGGGCCCCGCCGGACGCCGCGGCCCAGCCCTGGCTGTTGCCCCCGCCGTACTGCGAGACCATCTCCGCTGCGGCCGGGCCCTTGGCGGCGGCTCCCCCGTCCTGCGGCCCGCCGCTATAGTCGCCCCCGGGGTACCCCTGGTAGCCGCGGGCGGAGCTGGGGGAGGTGAGGAGCTGGTTGAGGGTGGGGGTGGCCGTGGGCTGCGGGGTGGCGCCCCCTCCTCCTGCGCCGCCGGCGGCCGAGGGCCCCATGACCCCGAAGCGCTGCTGCTGGAAGGCGGCGGCGGCGGCGGCGGGGGACTTAGCGCCGGCGGCCGCCGGAGCGGAGCTCTGCGCGCTGCCCCGGGGGGAGCTCAGGGCGTAGGCCTGGGGGGGAGGCGGGTAGGAGCCGGCGCTGCGCCCGGCCCCGGCCGCATAGTAGGAGTTGTACTGGTGGTTGGGGAAGCCGTGCTCGGCGCCGCCGTGCGAGTTCTGGGGAGGGGGCGGCCCCGCGGGGGCTCCCGCCGGCCCCGGGTAGGACTGCTCCAGGCCCCCGCTCTGCAGCGCTGCCATGCCAGGGCTTTGTTGTCCGCCATGTTGGTGGAAGGCAGCGGCGGCGGCCGCAGCGGCGGCGGCGGCGGCAGCAGCCTGGGCGCCCCGGCCGTAGGGCTGCCCGAAGCCGTAGGCTGGCGGGGGCAAGGCGGCCGGGTGGGAAGGGGGAGGCTGCTGCGGCGGCTGCTGCTGCTGCGGCGCCCCCACCCCGTCGCTGCTGCCGCCGCCACCGGGCGGCTCCGGGAGGTTATTGTTCAGGGTGGCGGCGGCAGCGGCGGGCCTGGGGCCCGGGTTCCCGTTCGAGCTCTTCAGGTCGGACTCGGCCCCTGCGCCCCCTCCGTTGCTCTCGGCCCCGTCCTGCAGCTCCTTCCCCGTGGGGCCCTCGCTCTCCGCCTGCTTCTCGCCGCCGCCGCCGCGCTCCGCCGCCGCCTCACCCCCCGCCTCCTCCGGGGGACAATCCCGCTGCTGCGCCTCCGCTTTCTTCAGCTCGGATGGAGCCGGGGCGCCCAGGCTGCTGGCGGCGGCGGGGGCGACCTGAGCAGCCATGATCCCCCCCCTCCCCACCCAGCCACCCCCCCCCCGGACCGGTCCCCCCGAGCTGCTCCCTGCCTGGCCGGCCGGCGTGAGGCCTCGCTGCTCTGCTGCTCCCCGCTCAGGCGGCGGCGGGCTCTTCAGGGCAGCGGGGGCTCATTCCCCCCCGGCCTGGTTGGCGAGGCGGGGAGGGCTCCGCTGGGCTGGGCTTCCCGGGGCCTGGCCCCGCTGTACCTCCTCGGTTGCAGCCGGCGGAGAAAGGGGAGGAGGAGGGAGTGGGGGGGAAGGAGGAGGAGGGGGGGACCCGGGACGGGGCTCCCGGTGCGGGAGAGGCGGGAGGGAGGGAGGGGGGACACGGCGGGCGGGCGGGCGCCGTCCCCGGAGCCGGGCCGAGCGGCGGCGGGGCCGGGCTGGGCGAGCCGCGCGGCAGCTCCCGACTCTGGTCCGCCGAGTGGGGCTCACTCCGACACGAGGCTCAGCACTGCCATTTTACCCAGCGCCGCGGCCGCCTGCCAAACCCGGAGCGGAGCGGAGCGCGGCCCGGACGGGAGCCTCCCCCCCGTCACAAAGGAGGAGCGGGCCGGCCCCGGCCGCTGGCGGCTCGGCGCGGCGGAGGCTGCCGCACGCAAAACCCGCAGCGGATCCGCGGAGCCGAGCCCCGCGCCGGGGCGGGCGGGGGGGGCAGCGGCCCGGGGCCGGCAACCCGAGCGAACGGCGGGGGAGCCGGCGGCGCTGGGGCAGCGGCCCGGCCCCGCGCAGGGGGCGGCCTCCCTTACCTTGCCGGGGCGCTTCCCGGGGCAGCGAGGCGACGTCCTCCAGCGGGAGCCCTCCGGGAGAGCGGCGAGGGCGCGGGGCCGCCTTGCCGGCCGCCGGCTCTGGGGTGTCGGCGGGGAGATAGGCGGCCCGTGGGTTAACGAAGCGCCTCTTCTTTGTCCCTAGAAATTCCATTTAGAATTAGCCTTCGCAAACTCTTAGCGGTTGTCATTTCCTCTCCGCTGGCTGCGTCCCTCTGGAAAAGGCGTTGGCGGCACGCCAGAACTGTAACTGCACACACCGACGTCCAAGAAAGTCCGGTTCCCGCTCCTGCCAAAGCGAGGGCAGTGGGCGCTGACCCAGGAACTCCCTCGGGGCGGCTGGATGGGGAGAACCAAAACCACCTGAGCGTGTCTAGACACAACACGTTGAGCAACGGGACGGGATGCTCCGGCAATCGCCAAGGGTAACGCGGTGCTGAAGCTCCCCGGCTGTCAAGAGGTGAACTGAAGAATTAGGCCATGCTCTTCTGCAACCGTTTCAGACCCAGATTCCCACCTCCTCCATCCCCGCGGCCTTTCCCAGAGCAGGAAGAGGGAGGAGAGAAACGTACCTGCAACTCCGTCCCGGACGCGGCCCGTCCTATGCCAGCAGGTTCTGGAGCTGCGTGTTTTACTTCAAATGGTGCGGGTCTGCAGCAGAGCGTGGGAGACACAAAAAGATGAGTTATTCAGATTATAAAAACCAAGCTCTCAGAAATTAGGACAGTTGCCTAGTAAAAATGGCGGTCATGTATGGTTTACATCTGGGCCCCATGTACTGAATCTGGGCAGGTGTCTCCTCTGGAATACAGAAATATTTGGAAAAGTGGCGTTTAAGTAAATACAACTTTAAGGAGAGAGAAAACATCAGAAAACAATGGGTGGAGACTCAGAAGATGCTTCCGAGGTCCGAGGCTGCCATTTTAGAACATCGCCTCGAAACAAAAACCGGGGCAGAAGTAACCCCGATTACCAGCTGTACAGTGAAAAAAGCACAGGGCTCGGCCCGAGTCTAACAATCGATGGGACGCACCACAAGAAATCCCATTTTAACAACACCGATGACAGTGGGGGAACTTGAGTCCACAGCAAGAGGCAAGGCGACGCATAGAAGGACTGAATGACTGCCAGCGCTGTATGCCTTTACGGATGAATTGAGGATTTTGGTGTCTACTGCTGTCAACTCAACCCTCACGCTCATTATTATAAAACTTATAATGTAAAATATTTGTCATCTAGAATGCAGGTGGCAGAACAAAGGGGTTTATTCCAAAGCTGGAAAGTGGGAGGGGAGGCGGGACAGGGCAATAAATAGCAAAATTTTAAATGTATTCTAGAGCAATAAACTGCCCTGCAGGCTCCCGAACAAAGACGGCTTTGCCATTTTACAGTCTTTACAGTTGACTGTGCAACGCAGAGCAGATTCCATCTCAGCAAATTGGTCAGATGGTCTTTCTCCACAGCTGTAAATAAACTACTAGAAAGAAAAGGGTAATAAATGATGCCGTTGGTATTGTGATGGTACTCAAAGGCCTTCATGAAGGTTGGAGGCCCAGTACAGTGCTAGAATCTCACAGGGGAGGCCCTGCGACTTTACTGATCTCTGTGTGGACCGCAGAGCAGCAAAACCGCCAAGATACTCTTCTTCAGAAGAGTCTGAAAACCATGGAACATGCTAGAACGGAAAGTTGATCTGCATGCTCTCTCCAGAGGAGCCTCTGTTACTTGATCAAACCCTGGGGTCTAGAAAGACAAAGCAGCAGAGGGAAAAACTCCTTCAACACATCAGGCTAGACTCTTACAAGTGAGGCCCTGTGGCTTTACTAATGTCTATGGTAGGCTGCAGTGCACCGCAGCACCAAAATACTCTTCTTCAGATGTTTCATTCAAGCTAAACGTTTAAAAAAAAAACCAAATTGGAGAGAATTCTGCCATTTAATCCCAGAACTGTCTCGAGCAACCATCTCCCCAGCTCCAAAGGTACAGTCTACTTCGGGAAGCAAAGCCCCGCCATCCAACTGAGCACCACCGAAAGTTTAACGACTACAGTTCAGGAGCTCAGGCTGCAGCTCAGGTGCATCAGATGAAGACTCCATGCTCGCAACCTCTCTACGTGTGGCGGTCTTTTGGATTCTTCTTCAAAGAGCGCTATGGCAGACCACGAAACCCGGTGTTGATTGTCATGTGAAAAGCAGACTGGATTCCCCAGCCACCCACACAATAAGGAGACACTCACTTTACCAAATGTTTGTGAAAGCTGAAGCAGATTTTGGAATATGCCTCATCAACGAGGCCCTGGCACTTTACTAAATACTAAGGCATTCGATGAAGTTCCAACCGTGGGGTTTGGGAAGCAGCTGACAGTACAGTTCTTAACAACATTTCCACCTAATAGCTGAAAATCCTCCCGCCGGTCATGCCATCCCGTGTGGTAACAACCATCTTTCCAGCTCCGCAGAAGCGGACGAGCCTTTTCATTGCAACGCGTCAACGCTCTTTTCTCAGCCCGAGCGATCCCTGCTAGGCAGCGTGCAGCGGCCGTCCCTTCCCCATCTCCCTAAGTGCTGAGCACGCTTTCCTCCACAACAGGCTCAGCCCCTGGCTGCTCAGATAGGCTGGGGAACCAGCTTGGCGCTCCCACATGGCACCGCAGGCCACCACCACTGGGTTGGCTCCTCCTGAGTGGAAGTCTCCTTCATGAAGGTGGCCGTGCCATTTAACCCAAGGCTGAGGCAGTTTAGGAAACCTGGTCTAGATTAGAGTACTAGAAACAGGAGTAGTGTCTCCCTCCCTCCGAAAAAAAAAAAAAAAGGCTCTGCCAACTGTGTGATGGCAAATATGGACTGAATCGTTGACATGGAAACGGACTAAAGTCAGCCGCGCTCCCTCACGCTCGCACACACAAGTTATCATTATCCCCAGCCTTTCAACTCACTACAAACATGGAGTGGATTGTTACTTCAGGAATTGGGTAGAGTTTCTGTAATAAAGTATTAACCAGCGCAACTGAGCTAGACTGAAACGAGCCGAGAAGCGATGGACCTAGTTGGGTGAAGAAGGATGCTCTTCCATTTTACTGAAAGGCACAGTATGCTGAGATATGCAGACTGGACCCAAGAACAAGAGCCCCGTCTATTATAATTCATGGAGCACGCTGCAAAATATGGAATGGAGTAAGGAAAGGTTATTTACTGTGCCTCAGCTTATCAGAGAGTAGTTTTGCTGAAGAAAATTACATTTCCTGTAAATATGTTTATATTTGCCCAGCCCATGCCTTCCAGTGTTTTAGCCCCTGTGATATCTAGGTTAAGCGCTCTGGCCGCAGCTCCATAACCACTAAGATTAGTAGTATTTGAATTATTTGCGTGCTGCGAGTGGCTAATGTGCAGGGCATCATGCGAGACAACGCTTAGTTATCCTCTTAAAAAAAAAAAAGTCAAGATATTGTATAATCTGCCTCTCCGGCGCAGACACAATGGCAGAGGGGCAGGCAGCGAGCGAGCCCCATGCTGCTGACGGGAGTGGAGTTCCAGGAGAAAGGAGCCCTGGCAGTTTGCTGAGGGCAGCAGCACGGCTGGAAGGCCGGAGTGGATCCTGCGTGGGGTTCTGCTGCTTCCCCCCGAGCGAGCACCGGAGGGTACGTGGGGAAGGCGGCGAGCCCCGGCCTCCTCCGCGCTCCCGGAGCCCGGGAGCTGCAAAACTTGGGATGCGTGTTCAGGGAGGAAAGTGGACTCGGCCTGACTCGAGGAAAACGCACGATTTGAGCAGCCCTCGCTAGGAGGAGTAAAAGGCGAAGCGGAGTTGGCGGAGAGGAAGGGCCGCGCAGCGCAGCGCAGCCCGCCGCGCATCCTGCGCGACGCCCCGCGGGGCAGCAGCTGGGGGCAGCCGGGGCTGGTGTCACGCGAGTTCGCGGCCCCACGCCCTCCACGCCCCCCCTTCGCTCCGCTATCTCCCACCTAAGCCATCCCCGGCGTGGTAAAAGTGGAACGGGAGCGAGTTTTGGGGCACACGCGTGTGGATTCGGGGCTAATGGAGCGAGAGCAGCTCTCACCCGTCAGTGGAAAAAAAAAGGCTGGAGCTGGAATTGAATCATTCCGGAGAGAATCGAGAGATGTTCGGGAAGGGGACGGGTGGGGAGGAAAACAAGAATGAAGTGCAGGGAAAGAGCAAACCGCATTTATTTTACACGCGCGGGTGTGCACAGCGGGCTCCACGGCCGCCCTCGGACACCAGCTCTCTGGTGCTGCGCGCTCGGGGAAGGAAGAGTAAATCTACTTTAAAAAAAAATAAATAAATAAAAAAAGCGAAAAAAATTTTTCAAACAAAACGCGGACCGGAGTTTCGAAAAACCCCCGCACTGGATCAGGAGCCAGCCGTCTAATTTCCTACTGAATCCCACCAGATTTGGGACCCGTCGGGTGGGCTCGCAGAGCAGCCGCGTTACGCTGCAAACCCCACTCGGAAGAGTTAAAAAAAGGCTTTTTAAAGCTGCCAAAAGAGAAAGACCTCAACTCTGGGCCTGGATTTTCCCACTGAAGCAAAACTATGATTCTGTTTCAAGTACTCGGGAAGTGGCAATGCCGTGCAGGGAGGGGAAACCGGCAGCATGGAGAAAGCTCCCGGCGAGCTGTCCCTCCGTGTTTCTTCCACCCTCAGCTGCTCTTTTCAGTGGAGTGTATGAAAAAATAGTCACTCCAGTGAAATTCTGCCCTCCTAAAGTGTATTTTTAGAGAAGTTTGAGTTCAGGCGTCACGACTGGGGCGGGGGGGGGGTTGCTGCGGGAGAGGCAGGCGCCGAGAAAGAAGGTTTTTTCACCCTTTTCATGAAGCTCTTGCACTGCCATTTTACCGAGGCAGGGAGGGAGCGAGCGAGGGAGGGAGAGCGGAGCGACAGACAGCGCTTGCAAGGAAGTTTCTCACGGCAACTGCGGGCTGGATCTGGAACGGAGCCTTTTGTTCCCGGCAAGTTCAGCAGGAGAGAGGGTTGGAGTCTGCCGAAGAGAAAAACCAGCGGAGAAATAAAATGGAGGGAAGTAGGAAGGGAGGAGAGAGAGAGGGTGCTGAGCTGAGATTAACTGCCACAGCAGCGAGCTGGGGGCTCTCTGCGGCACGGCGTTGATCTAGAAAGTTGGTGTGGCAGCCTCGGGCAGAAATCCCTCGTTAAGTGCATGGGAATGAGCATGGGAATGAGCGGGAGACCCGAGGACAGGCAGTGCTGGGCAGGAAGTGGAATTTTCCGAGGGGTTCCTCTCATCCTTCGGTGCTCTTTTTGCCAAGATTTTATCTCCTTGCTCGACGAAGGGTGCCTCCTAGAGACATCAGGAGAAAGGCCTTGAAGATGAGGCATGCTCTAGGTCTGTTTAAAGTAAATAATTAAAGGTAGGGGACACCTTCCCTTAGGAGTGACAGGCAGCTCTGAAGGCCAGACCCAACTTTGGGTGCTCCCCGCCTCCCCTCCATTTCCCGTTCTCCCCGGTGAGTGTCGAAACACCACCATCTCTGAATGGGGTGAAGACAACTAAAAAAAAGCCCCTTCCCTTCCCCCGATTTAACACCTATACACATATCCAGTATATCCTATAGTCACATAAACAATTGGTTTTCTTTGCCGGTACACACTGCTAATTCTTCACACGAAAACCACACGTGCTCTTTGCATGTGTGCAGGCTCAGAACGCCACACGCTATAAACTTGTCTGCATTAACCCTCAAATCGCTGACGAAGCATCGGTCACTTAAACAGTCACCCATGGAAGGTGGAGCAGAAGTTTAATCCCCTCGTTATTTGTACATTGGTGGTGGATTCAAAAAGCAAGAGCCGGCTGATGAGGTGAGCTAGCTTTTCGCACAAGTTTGGGGTTTTAGTCCTGGAAATACTGCCTGATTAAAAATGTTCATCACCTTCAGCGCTCTCGGCAGAGGCGGGAAGCGCCTTCGCCCGTGCAGGGGAGCGCGCGGCGTGGCTGTGACAGCAGCTCTACCGGACGCCACGTGGGAAATCCAAGTTCAGGATTTAAACGTGCTTTTCCACTCCGGCCATGAGGGACTGAGAGCCTTGGAGGGGGGGAATAATAAATAAATAAAAAGAACCCTTTTCGTGCTGCTCAGAAGCGACCTCTGTGGCTGCTCGGGGAGTGAAGTTCAAGAGCCCTGAGCTGGGAGCGCAGGGCAGATGCGGCGCGGCACCGCCGGCTCCGGGGTCGGGAAAATCAAAAAGCATAACAATCTGGGAGGGGGGGGCACCCACCCGCCGGGGAAGCGCAGTTGGCCGAAAAGCCTCGTTGCGCCCTCCGTAACGAGGAGTCACACCCCGGCGATCGGCGCTCGCTCTGAAGCGGCCGCACCGCGCGGGCGGAACACAATGCTGCTCCGCGGGGTGCGCAATTAGGGAGTCGTGTGCGCGGTCCCCAGGTGCTGCAGGCGTCGAGCGCCGCATTTTCAAAGGCGCCCGGGGCCCGGCACGCCGAGCTCGGAAAACACCCCAGCACCGGCGGGGGCTGCCAGGCGGCTGGAGCCCCCCCCCCGGGGAGCGGCGCCCGGCGCCGCCCGGCTTCACCGACCTGATCGGCGGCTTCGGTCTGCCCGGGTCCGGTGCGGGGCAGTGAACCGGGGGCGGGACGGCGGGAGCGGAGGGAGCCGCAGCACTCGGGGCTGGGTCGCCGCAATTGCATCTCCGTGACTTTCTTCTGGAGTGTTTAATAAAATCGCCTCGCCGTCGGGGACCTCTAAAAGGCCCGTAAAAGTTTAATAGGGAAATGTCATAAGGCATCACAGAGGAATTTCAGTTCCTCGCATTTTTTATGGTGGCATTAACTTTTACATATTTGTGAGTAATTAACAGCGTGGCTGTTAAGATTTGAAGACAACCTCCCCTCTCTTCTCTCTCCGTTCGTAAAATGGTGCAAACCGGGTTTACCTCTGACACGACACCCACCAGGACAGAGGTGGGGTGAAAAGTACAAGCACCACCGTTTGTCCGCGTATGCGGGAAAACATACCAAACCCTACGTACTAATGAAGGTGGCCATTAAAATAAATATTATTTTGCTATGGTTATTTTCGGTTGTTCTCCCCCCCCCCCCAACTTTGTTTTACTAAAGCAGGGAAACACACACAGAAACCTTGCCTGCAGTAGATGCCTTTTTTTTTTTTTTTAAACGGAGCCCAGATGCTGGTCAGGATTAAGGTTACACCAAACACATTCTACATTGCCATTTTCCAAACAGAATGAAGCAGATGGAAAAGATGGAAGAGGATAAGGCAGGAACGGAGCACCACTGAAAACTGCAAGCCCTGCACTAACGCTGTAGAGGAGTGAGCTCGGATGCCAGGAGAGATGGAAAGAAACCAGGCGTATCGCCTCTGCGTGTTGCATTCCTCACATTTAAAATAAGTATTTTTCATTAAACAGCTGTCAGAATTTGTGCTTTAAACCTTATATTTAAAATGGGGAGAGAAAATTCAGCTGCAACTGCTCGCTGTAGTCTCCTCAGGGCTCACTCCTAGAAGATGCAAAAGCCACTGGCCTCAGGCCATCAGAGTACTTAAGTATATGCGTAATTTTAAACATCAGCAGTCCCGGGGATTTTAAGCATATACTCCCTTAAAGTTAACCATGTACTCAGCACGTTGCAGGATCCGCCCAGAATACTCATACCAGCTCCTAGCTCAAGCAAATGAGTATCTGCACCTCTGGGAAAACAAAGAAAATCTTCTTTTGAAAAGGGCCAAAGGTTTTTTGATTTCTAAAAGACACCAGTTCATCAGTACTGGGAACTCGGACCACGCTGAAATAAAATCTCTGGGGGAAGTTAGCTGAATCCATGCTTATTTGTAAAACACCACTGTTTGGCAAATTCATTCTAGTATTTTAGGTGAAATTCTACAGTAGCTCTAGTTTACTCAGCACTGTGACTCAATCATATGATGGGCTTTGAAAATCTCTTGCAAAAATTGATTTTTAAGAGCTTTTTGTTGATACTGCATAGGCACACACACAATACAGAGAAAGAACACACAAACTATTAAATATTCATGCTATGGGGAGAACACTTAGTAACGTCCCTTCATTTCAGATGTACAAAGGCAGGCACAAATAACTGCTGGAAAATTGAATAAAACAAAACAATTGCAATATTCCACATAAACAAGGTGTTGACCAGCTTTGAAACATTTGATCATGAAAGGGTCCGACAAATTCTACTTACCCACCTTTCAACAGTCACCCATAAATGTGTATTTCAAAATCTTAATTCTGTAATCTAACCCACATGGGGAGCTTTAGGACTTTACACGCGCACAGGAGTCAGCGTGCAGGGACGTGAGCGATTTTCTGCTTTTAAGGCCTCCATCCTGTAATCTTGCTCAAACGTACAGGGCCTAAAAGTAAGATTCCCACCTTCACAAGTATGTACCTCAGTGAAATTTACTTGCATTAGAAACAAAAAATTTAAGCACATTCAGACCAGCTTCGCTGGAACTTCTAGAATTCAGTAGTGGAACTGTGAGACAAGGTCATTTTTATCTAACAGTTATCTGTGACTTTGAAGAGGCCCACAACCAAACCTTTGCAATATGATTTCTTATAAAGGCTGATATTATCACACGCGTTTTCAGCAAAACAAAGGCATTGGTGAGAACTGTTCACTCTCTCTGTAAAACAGAATCCTGAGCTCCAGACATACTGAAGAATCATAAAAAAAGACATTTTTCAAATATTTATAAAAATATTGAGTATATCTGGAAAAAATGAAAAAACACGACCAAAAAAACCCCCAAACCCCAAACACTCAAGTGGTGTTGCTGACATTCCTATCTTTATAATTAGCTACCTGAGCAAAATGTGCTCAGAAAGATTCATACTCATTGTATGTGTTGGTAAGGAGTGTAACTACACACATTCTGAAAGTATTTAAAAGTATTATTTTTCCCTACCTTCAGGAAACATAGTTAATGACCTAGGTTTTCCCGTGGCATGGGTTCACGGAATCACTGAGAGCACTGCAGCCTTCCCTATGTAATCCTGACCCTCCAGACTCACTACCTTTCTACCGTTTTACTTATTTTGTCTATTCTCAGACTGTATTTTCTTAAGGACTACCTTATACATAATGTGTAGAGCAGCCAGCACACTTTACTTTCTGTTTAGACACAGAAATGATAGCAGCAAATAATGCTGAAGCAGCACGAGGAACAGAACTTCTGGGTGTCAGTGATCGGTGTTGCCAAGGGCTGTAATGATCCACTCATGGTTATCAACAGTATCGCAGGATAATGGAAGCCTGGATTCAGCTATCATCGGTTAAGAAGCTTCTCGTTATTTTTTTTAAAAAAACGTTGCAATACTTCAAAATTCATGACTTTTTCCTGTATCAATAGCCATGACATAGCATCTTCCTTTAAAAAATACAAAAAAAACCCCAACCCAAAACCCCACCAACAAACAAAACCCAAACAAAACATGAAGCACTACAGCTGAGCCATGATGCAAATGAGTGAATTTTCTTCTGCCACCTCTAGGGGTACAAAAATAATCTAAAATTGACATCCTGCTATGGGAAGAAAAGCAAACAAAACCCCAAAATCAAGCCAAAGACTTGGAAAGCAATGTCCAGACAACGAGAGACTAATTAGCCTGACCTCAGTGAAATGTAAAACTTCAGTTATTTTTCCCCTGAAGGAGGAAAAGATGTAGAGGAAAATGAACAGCTAAAATGCAACATAGGTTTAACAAAGGCAATCATGCCAGACAAATCTGATGTCTGTCTTTGATAAGAAAGCAGATTTTTCTTGGTAAAGGAAAACACAGCTGATCTCAGCCACCTAAAATTCAGTATAGCATTTGATCTGGTGCCACGTGCGAAAATACAAGTTAAACTGGAAAATACGAAGATTAGTGCAAGAAAAGTTTTGTGGGTAAAAAGTGGCTAAAAACCCTCATGCTGAATTAATTGTGTTGAAATGGGAACTTTTGGACTAGAGAGAACTGGTCGCAGAACTGGTGCTATTTATTGCTTTTAAGTGACATGAGCACAAGGAATTGAAAAAAGAGTGTTAATATCGCTAGTTACTGACAAAATCAAAAAGCATCAGTACAAAAGACTGGAATATGCTCAGTGAAGAACGAGATGAGGTTCTGGAACGGCACCGGCGTCCTGAGGAATGGACTGGTGGAATGCATTAATAAGATTAATGCAAAGCACAAGGCTGTTCACACACGGACTAACAGCCAAAATCCTTGCAAACTGGGAATTCATCACAGTTAATAGAGAAGGACGGAGACGCAGAAGTATTATTTAGTCACAGAAATGACTAAACGTCACAAAAATGAAGATGACAAACGTGATCTAAAGACCAGGTAAGGCGCATTCAGATGTTATGGCAACAGCTCTCTTGCAGAATTTTGGGTACGGTTTATATTCAAGAATGATACGTGAAAACTAGAATAGTCACAGAAAAGGCTTCCTAAGATGGTTATAAGAGCAAAGAATCTATCATGAGAAAAGACTGAAGTTTTATTTCAGCTAACTCCAACAAAAGAAAGGCTGAGATAGGATAGGGTTAGTTTGTATACATAGATTATGGCTTGAACACAGGTATTTTAAACTAAAGGCTTATGTTGGCACCAAATATATATAAAGGCCCAAGGACATTTAAGATGATCGCTAGAATAGAATGTCTTATTACTAGAAAAATCGGATTTTAAAAAAATCCTTCTAGTGGGGCTACCAGGCTGAAAGGGACTAACCGTTTTTGTGCTGGAGCTTGATGTCCTTCTGGACAAAATGAGCTATGATCGCCTCAGAAGCCTGGCGTGAGGCAGCCAAGGGAGGGTCCTCAAGCCCAGTGTTAGGAAAGCCCAAACAGAGGGGACAGCCAGGTCCAGCAGCCCCCTTTGAAAACTCACCTACAACCTGGTGGATACTTAATGAAGAAGAGACTTATAACTAGTTTACTGGGGCAAGTTGGAAATCGTTTATTGTCACTCTGGAACATACAGACACAGTGGAGAACTCTGATAGCTTTGCCATTAATTTCCCTGCTTTGCACCAGTGAAATGAGAGGAAAATCTCCTTGCAATATCATGAAGATACGTTTATGGTGGTTAAAAAGTATTCAGATACTATAGTGAAAAGCATCACGAAAATCCATTACAATTAGTAATTCTGTATGTACTGCAGCACTTGAATTATATGCAATAAATAAAATATGTAAGCAAACATCAAATAACAAGGATAAAAGGAAAATCTGAAAAAAATTCATTGAATGAGACAGGGTTTGAGAAGGCAGGTTGTATGATTTGATTTATAATTAGACTGCATCACGGTGCGAGGAACTGGATTAAGATGGGCAAAAGTATAAGATCTGTACACAGGAAAACTGGACACACTGCTCAGCTCCCTGTTAAATTTGTCCGGGTCACAAGAGCGTAAAGAAGCATGAAATACTGAGAGTGAATAATACGTAGGCTGACCCGGCCCTGGAGTACGGACAAGCTCAGCAAATTCTCTGTGTCAGACAGTGCTTGGAGAACTAAGCAGTGATCCTTGTTGTAGTCAAGGCTACGCTGTCACCTCAGCAGTGCAATGCTTCTCTAGTTCTGCAGAGAACTGTTGAAAGACCAAGCTTTTCTAAGGGCAAAGCTTTCCAAAAAGCCAGAGTATTGCACCTCCCCAGAAGCCCATAAAAAGCTCACACCGCATTTCTAGTTTTTGCTAACAGCTTTTTGTTTCCATCATAAATAACATCCCAGGAATATGGATCACCTATTTTGTTCCATCTAAGGTCTCTTAATCCCTCCAGACAAAACATACCTGCTTCAGCAATACTTTTCTTTAGCAAACAAACCATGGCTGCCCTTCTTGGGATCTTCTATTCTTAACTGTTTGACCACTGGAGATGTTTTTCATGATTTCAAGCACACTGTGTTCCATGCTGTCAAAGACTCCTTACTTGTATCTGCCACCTCTTCATGTTCCTATAAACAACAATAAAGATGCCAAAAAGCATCCTCAGGTTGGGTGGGTGGGTGGGGTGTCCTTTTTTTTTTCCTTTCTCTTTTTTCAGTGTTCTGACCAGATAACTGCATGACAGACCATAAATTGTATCTTCATGTCATCAATGTTTTGGACAAAACCAGAATCCCGTACCTTCTCTGTTGTTGTTTTCTTCTTTCTTCAAACGCCTTTCAAATTTAACTTTGGTTCATCTCAACTCTAGCAACTATGGCTATTATTTTTTAAAAGGGACATTACCAAATTATTCTGCTCATCTTGTGACTAGCAGGAGAGTGAAAAAGTTTAACATGAAAATTATAATCTAAGACTCATGTACTGTAACTATGTTCTTTCCCATTTGCAAGCAAACATTCGTATTCCAGCTCATATTAAACTTTTATGAAATTAACACTTCCTGAGTAGCAAGACAACAAAACATACTGTAATTTCCATCCAATATTGAAAATTAACATTATTTCACAATTCCTCTTCCATTGGCAGGCTGACCCACTTGGACTTCACAAGAATAATGCATTTGAAAAGCCTCCTCTTTTTCTTCCCCTTGTTTTCAGGCATGACATTTTCAGGAGAGTTTTTTTGTTCCCAAGGATCAAGACATGAGCATGCACAAGGAGGGGAGTAACTGCCCAGGCAGCAGTACTGCACTAAAGAAGCCAGTGGTTATAATGGATCGCAAACTGAATTTGAGTCAACGCAATAAAGATAACACATCACAGAAATATTTAATAAGGCTGCTTTACGTAGGACACCCGTGACAATTATCTGGCTCAACTCAGTGTTGGGGAAATATCAGCTGGAATATTGTATCCATTTTCAGGTACCACATAAAAAAATAAAACCAGATATAAACCATGTGCAAAGAGCACAAAGAGAGCAACAAGAATGCTGGGAGGCTGAGGAAATCTAACCCTCAAGAACAAATTGAAATACTGGATTTGCTTAATAAAAAAAAAAAAAAGAAGAAGAAAAAGGAGAGTGCTCATGTCAGAATTGAGAGGGGGCAAAATACTGATAGTCCATTTCGTTACAGTAAAGGTCAGCAATCAAATGCTCACGTCCACTGAAAGCAGAATAGGTAATAGACTTAATTCACAGTAAGATTTGGTAGAGTAACAAAAGCAACATTTAAACAACAAAAACACTAGTATGGGAAGTTGTAGAATGCCCTGCATTTCAGGTTAAAGACACGATACACAAACATCTGTATGGGATACGGCTAAGCAGCTCTCTCGTCTCGGAGTCAGGATGGGACCTAAGGACCTCCTGATGTCTCTACGACAGCGACATTTATTATTATAGCAAATACAGGAAGAAAAATACTAGTGAGAAAGGAATATTTTAATTAGAAATATGGACTTTTAGATGGAGAACACACCATTCTGGGCCACTGTCTCAGGCTGCCACTTCAATAAGTTACTTGGAGGACTTGCAACTTCCAGCTTGAGAAGACACGAGGAAGTGCATTAAAGTGGATCACTTCTGTAAATACATATGCACTCTGGATTTAAAGTTTACAAGGCATTTCAGAGTAAGTGTTTCTTCTTAATTTTATTTTGCTAAGTCAAACTACTTTGATACACTTTTGTTGAAGATCTTCACTGAGCTCCACCTCAGCCCACAGTAGCATGACTTGACCTGTAGTAATTGTTAATAACATCAAACTGTTTCTTTGATTATTTGCTCCATTAACTCTTGTTCATAAAACCGTAATGCAGTTTTTCCTTATAAAATGGCTATTTTGCAGAGGCTTTTTCACTGGATGTCCATAACATTGAAAGTGTCTTTCCATTCCTTTGTTCTACCCACCTTTCAGTATCTTTCCCTGCTTCTCACAGACAGTTGCATAAATCAGGGCAAGCTCAAGCTTCTAATGAGTTTGTTTTGAAGAAGTTTCATAATGCCGTTCTACATTCATTCTACATCCATCCAATGGTAAATCGCTTACATTGATGAGTGAGGCCGTGCCCAACCATTAAGAAGTTGTTCTCCGTGTTCACAAATTCCTTCTCCTGGCTGGACAGACCACGTTTATTTCTTGAACCCCCATAACCCTTTTTTGATTCACAGACTGTACCTGGGAAGAGCTCTCGGTAATTTCTTACACATTGCCAAGCTTTATGACACAGAAGATCAGCACCTTCTCCAGATATGTACATTAAAAAAAAATCCCATGACAATATCCTTGACACAAAACTGGCTAGCTTTCAGTTGGAAGTAATCAGAAATGATGCTCTTCCACAGATGGCAATGGGCTTCTGCACGTTAAGGAAAGTCTTTGTTTTGTATTCTGCCTCTGCGGCTGAGACCTGCACAGGTTTCTAGGAATGCAGTTTTGTCATCCTGATGTTTGGCTACCGCTTCGGGCCATCCCAGTTCTGCACCAGTACCCTGTGCTATCAGACACTGCTAGCTGACTACACCCAGAAACAGTTCACCATTGAGTAAACCGCTCCAGATAAATCCCGTGCAGAAGTAGCAGGTTGATTACATCTTACTGTTTCTCTTTGTGCATTTCTTCCGTTATCAACATAGCAAAAGCTCTATGAAGCCGCAGAATTAAATCCTTCCACCTGTGCAACCTCACAGGAACAGGCATTGTAATGGGTTTACCAGTTTCTTCTTCATGCAGCCTTGCAGCATTTTGAAAAAGAAGCGGCATAGGCAAAAAATCAATGGATGCCAAGAAAAAAGGAATAGTAATTTGTCAGGTTGACCCACAGAATTCCCAGATTCCTGAGAATCCCCTGTCAGCACATTGAAAAAAACCTCATACAGCTGAGCAGAAGAACACCACTCCATGGGATAACTGCCCAGAATATTTTGAGAGGTAAATTAATACAAGAAAGAACCGTGCACCCGATTAACAGTGAAAATACCTTAAATCAGCATAACAAAGTGGGGTGAGCTCAATATAGTTAAATAGCTGTAATTAGATCAAACAAACTAGATTGATGTAACATCCCTTTGTAGACATGGCCTCGGAAGGTAGGTCAGGAGCTAAGTTCAGTAAAACAGTTTTAGTACTGCTGCTTTTATCTAATGAGGCACAGCCACGCACTCGCTCAAACGTAAATACTACTTAGAAGAATTGCTGAATTATAAAGAAGAGTTTCTAGAGAAAACTACGTTCTTTAATAATAACCTTAACTTTTGTCAGTAATAAAACTCTCCTACTTGATTTGATACTGTACCTTTTAGATAAACAATGTACGAAATTTTGGTTACAAATTCATTCGTGTCAAGGCATTTGAAGGTCTTCATTGAGTTGTTCCCTCATCAGTTAAGGAGTCTACAAGGAAAGGGTGAATTCTAATTTGCTTTGTTCTTTCAGAACCTTTTAATTAAATTTTAAGAAAATAATGTAGAACAACGTTGCATGAAATATGGTTACTAAATTTCAGAGCAAAACATAAGGTAGCAGATGGTATGAAGAGGATCTATGTGAAGAAATGTAAATAGTAGGGAACCTGACAAAATCAAAAACCTAAGGCAGAACTGAAAGCGCGTGCAAGACCCCTGGGAGAGCAGAGGAGATGAAGCAACAACTGAGCTGAAAGATATCAGACCTTCCTCACTCAGAAATGACAAAACACCGACAGGAAGCTCTAATCTAGTAGAAGGAAAGACCCATCGTCACTAGGGGAGTCGAGACTGTTGTGAAGGGTCCTTAAAGTAAATATGGAAGGAGCGGAGGAAACAAGGTTTGCAGGTGCCAGCAAATATATTCATCAAACACTCTTTGAATCAAAAAGAACCCCCTCAACCCCCAACTATTTCAGAATTGTAATCAATAAGTAATGAAGACATGATAAAAGAGCTAATAGTAGAAAATAACCTTGTATTGAATGAAGACAAGATGAATTGTTTAAATTAGGCAGAAGACCAAACAAAGAGCAGCTTGGTAACTAATCAGAAGAGTTCTAATCACCAGAAACCACCGCAGCGTTACTAGGGGTTAGGAAGAGATGTAGCCTGCGCGTTAGCATCATTCGGTACAGAACCTGTGCTCAAGTCATATGAGTTATTTGGGCTGCACAGATTGCCGTCTGGTAGCCCTGTCTTCTGTGATACAGCCTGATAAATTAGCGAGTAGATTATGACGTATCTGCATATCATAGCAGAGTCTGGGTGAAGACCAAGAAGGTCTTTCTAATCTTTCCATAAAAAAGTTATCAGTAACAGACCAATACTGTTAAATGGAAGCCACCAAATGCTACTTTAATGTACCTAAGGGTGAAGGGAGGCACACTTGAGAAGTGGGGCTTAGCGGACAACTGCAATTCAGTTGAAGGAATAGCTAGAAACCAGTAACTATTCTAAACATTTATATTTCAAATAGTTGTTAGAAATTAGGAAGAAAAGCAGTTGCTTCCTCTTTTCCTGCAGGATTTGTTCTAGGCAGTGACTGGCCTGTGAAATACATCACTAATTTATGAAGGTTAGAATTAATCCCAATGAATATTCTACCAAATATGGGAGGCAGGGTAAAGGAGAAACTAGTGACCTGGTGTTACAGAAGCACCCAGCACCTACGTTCAGAAGCTGAAAAGCATTTTCTTTCTTTGTTTGCACCAAATATATTGCCATCTTAAATTTGCCTTTACACATCCCCATCTCCAAGAGAAAAGCCAGAGACTGCAATAAGATGAGAAGGATACTGAAGTGCAGACAGCAAGGGTGCAGAGTTTGGTTGACAAGTCTCAGGAACTGCAAAGAGAAATGGCTGGGCCACAGATTTTCTTAACATGTCTGTTTACTAATCACCAAAGGTTAAACTCAGTTAATAAAACCTGGGAAGCTGAAGAGCTGCTGAATTCTGAAGTAGCCTTTCCACGCAGCTGCAGAGAATACAGCATTGGTGTCAGGAAGTAATAACATACCTTGTTCTGTGAACCGAGCGAGCGCACCGAGAAGACACCAAACTGCCCAACAACCTGTCTGCAGCTAGTGGAAAGTATCATTGCATTCTGCGCATCAGAAAAAGCGTAACGGAGAGAAAACGGCAGCACTGTATGCAGACAACGACATCAAAGAAGTAGGGGGCAACTATCTAAATACACTGTGTGACTGCTGAGCCCACTGAAGCCACCCTCGTGGTGCTCCCTCCATCATGAAGATGCATTTGGCGACAGGTGGCTCTCTCTGTCTCATGCCAAGCACATCTCCATAGCAGAACACCACAAAGTTCACTGAGCCTAAATCACAACTATTCTAATTTTGTATCTTCTTCTGCCCCAAGTTCAGTTTGTCTAGGTGATTTATGAGGTGAACTCTGGCTATGCAAGGCTTCTCTCCTTCTGAATGGAGGAACAATTCAGATAAGAAACAAATCTCTTCTGAGTTAATAGAGGAAACTGGACCTAATCGCATTTACTAAGGTATTTATTATACATATAGGCCAGATGAAGCTTAGCACATTTAATACATATAAAACTGCAGATAGCTGCTAGGAAGAGCAGGAAACAAACCAAACAGATTCACAAGTTTCCTAATTTAATTTAAGCCACTAAAGTAACAGAAAAACAAGAGTTGCTGGCAATAGCAACAGATATCTATCAATTCCAGCTTGCTGCTTATAGCAACACACACGAATGGAAAAACAGGTGGCTCTACGTCGCCTTAGACACCCTCAGGCCGAGGGACTGCTAAACTGTGATCAATGTGAATACACAACCCCAACAGGCACTGCATTACTCTCGTGGCTGTTGATTTCATAAATTGTCTTGAGGTTCTTTGTCATGAAAGCCATTGTATATAATTACAGAAAAAACGTCAACTTACAGCCCCGTCCTGTGAAAGATGCATGTTCTTTGATGACTCAGCAGTTCATGGGGGGATCATCAGTGCTTTGTAGATGGAAGCCCAAAGCTAAGAGATAATTTGCAAGAAATAAATCTCTGTGGTATAACTTCAACTTATCAGTTGGGAAAAGACCATGTGCAGAATTCTTAAAACGCAATGAAATCACAGAATTAAAAATTTTAAGTGTAAAAACCATTATTAAGTCATCCAAGCCCATTTACAATTATTGATGGTAAATCCATCTACTCCAGATGGGAAGAGGTCACTCTCTTCTTTTTCCAGGGCAAGTCTATGAATAATTTGAGTGATTAAAGCTCAAAGCAGGTGTGAAAATGAAAAAGACCAGGAAAGCACATGGGAAAGAAACCACACTCACATGAAGATACTTAGCTTTCATTCTAGAATCAAAAAAGGCACCCTCCATTCTCCCCAGTCCATACAGCCACAAAATACAGATGAGTTTGTACGTTTTTTCCAGAAGAGCTGTCACTTTTAAAGGCACATTGAAATCTTATTTTTACTTTGTAGGTCTTCCTTCTTCCATCAGAGATGACCTAAATTTTGAGCTGAAGCATTCACAGGATCCTTGCTTGGAATATAAAACAACAGCAAAAACATCAGGCTGCAAAAGAGGCAAAATAATAGGAGGGAAAATTACAGTGAAGACCTCTCTGAATAACAGGAGGTCACAAACACTGCAGAAATAGATGCTGAAGTAGTACTACCCAGAGACAGTGGACACAAAGTGATTGCATTTACAGAAACCCAGCAGAAGACAGGTGGGCAGGATGTGAATCTAAGCAAACGGCAACAGTTCTGGGAATACCCAACAGTTCTCAAAATTCCCCCTCAAATATATCGCTGTATTCTTTGCGCAAAAAAATGTCAGAGACACCAAAATCCAAGAGTCTCCCGTTAAAAAAAAAAAAAAAAAATTGAAAACTTACTAGTAAAGTATTCAAATGGAATTAAACAGCTATAGAAAGGAGTAGAGGCTGTATTTTATATGCTAAAGAGAAAAATACGTGGAAAACACATATACGACCAGGTAATCAGTAGTATAGGCTACTGAACATTCATGCAGCTCATTATTAAAAAAACCCCAAACATACTTGCATGTACATTTATTTTATTTTATCATCTTGAACAGTCAGCAGAAACTAAGATTATAATCCATGCCTTTTTAAAATTCCATTCAACAGATGTTCATAAACAGACTTGAGCCAAATTTCAGATCCCCAAAAGGATACTCAGCCAGAGAACTTTTACAAATGGATGATAAAGTCCCGCTTTTTCCCTTGTAATGATTGCTTTTCTGAGACATCAAATCCTCTCTTAGCCTCATTACAAGTTCCCACCAGCATAAAATGTATTTTTCATTTCCATTTCCTATAGTATTGTTTTCCAAAAATGGCACTGACATTCCCAGCACAAGACAACTCTCCTTCACTCCTTTTTTATGTCATCTCCTCAATACAGTATGAAGTGATTGTCTCAGTGACAAGGCTCTGTTCTTTTAAAAAGATGAAAAAAATCCAACTGGTTCTAATAAATATTTACTTAATGCGACGAAAAAGGAATTCAACAATTAAGTATGAAAATTACAGAAAAAAAATAGGTGTTTGGAAAGGCAAAGCTGTAAGAAGTTCAGTCCGTTTTATGAGAATGACTGCTCAATAGCTCCTTTTGGGACACAGTGAGATGACTTCTTTAAAAGCATGGTCTAGAAATACCCCCAAATCACAGAAATTATAAGTCACTTGAGGATTTAAGACGCAATACAAAATTAAGAAATATCAGGACACATAATGAAAATGGTGCAATGAAAGCAGCGTTGTGCTTACTTGTCTATGTTCAAAGGGGCGGGGGGACTGAAGTGAAAGGTTTTATTTTTACTTAATTGCTCTCAGTGTTCACTGGGGCCTCCTTCCAAAGTGTGTTTTATATTCGGACCTAAATGCAAGCAGGATTCGGCCTTGATCTTATTCCTTACGACAATGCGTTTCTTAAATTAGAAGTCCCACAACTAGAATGTTGACACCACTGCTGCCTTTCCTCCAGCACCTGAGTCTCCTACATGTTATCAATCTATTAATCTGGGAAGCAGTTAGCATAGGGAAAAAATCCCAGAGATTGTTTAAAATAAAAAAACAACCCAGAAAATAATACCGTGTAAACTTGTAGCATCTTTCATCCAAGGATTTCAACGTACTTTGAAATATGAAGTCTCAGAACACTTTATAAAAAACAAAACCCACTCAACTTTAAGGTATTTTGAAAATGATAATACATTAATCGAGCAAGCATCCACCTGTGATGCAATTACAAGAGTCTCCTACTGCAGCATTTCACACATACTCAATCCACCTTCTGGTTACAGCTTACAAGTTTGTGGTATGTAGAAGAACAGCAGAGCTGGTTAAAGATTTTCTCTTGCTTCACATACTCTGCAAGCTTCTCATTAACTCATACATGACTTTAATCAGTGCTGAAGCACACACTTCCTTCAGCATGCATCAGGACTGGTCTGGAAAACCCCCCCTCACTCAGTAAAATATTATTGTAACTATGAATTAGTAAAGAAAAAGGCAACCTTTTTCTAAAGCGACTGCTGATTTTCATATATAAAGGGTTAAACCGACCTTCACAGATCCAGAAGAGATAATAAAATAGAACTTTAAGGACAAAAATGGAGCACTTGAAGAGATTATTATGAAGAGCTACATTCAAGACGATAGAAGACAAAACCTTAAAGCACAGATGCTTCTAAAACAAGAGATCACACGTTTTAAAAAGCACACCACCAACCCCTTATAATGAATAAGCAAAACGAGGGGAATCAGTTTTTTTTTCTTGCAGGGCTGTGGAGCTCAGAGGAAAGGGGGCATTCAGTCGATGTGCTAGCAGAGCCAGATGCATGCTTTGCACTTATGCAGGGCTTGTGGAGCTGGTATTGGCTGGTGGGGGGGGGGAGAAAACAGAGTAAGCCTGAGAAAAACCCATCAGAGCTCCTGTCCTCCCCTTTCAGCGTTAATGGGAGGGATACAAGTCTATGGGAGCTGCAGTGGGGGATGGGGCTGGCAGAGGGGGTGGGGAGAAGCAGAGCAAGGCCTTACAATCATCAGCAGCTCTTGTTCTCCTTTCAGCGTTAACAGGAGGATGTGAAGCTCATGTAGCTGGGAATGGGATGGGGGAAGCAGAGCAGGATCATAGTTTAGCTTTTGTCCTCTCTCCACAGGGTTAATAGGAGGACATGCAGCCTGTGTAACTGGGATAGGGGGAGGGGATGGGGGGGTGTTAGGGCCTTAGATCACAGTTTCTTGCCCTGCTCTCCCTGCAGGGTTAACGGGAGGATGTGAAGCTCTCGTCTCGGGGCAGCTTTAGGATTTGTGGGGTCCTGTGCGAAGTCAAACATCCGGGGGGAGGAGGGCGGGGGGGGGGGGAGATCTAGGGTAAACTTCCCTAAACGTGGCGGTGCGTTTCAGCGACTCGGCGGTCTGCTTATCCAGAAAAATGAGCCACTGAGTTGCCCGTGGGGTGGCGGTGGCCATCGGTGGGGTGGGGTGAGCCCAGCTCCTTATCGGTAGGTCGCAGGAAGACCGGCCTCCGCGGCTGGTGGCGAGGGCCGGAGGGAGGGCCCAGGTGTGCTGACAGAAACGCGGGCCCTCAGAAGGGGGGAGGAAAACCGAAGACGGATGGTGGGGCGGAGGGAAGGGGCAGCCCCGGGGCCCGTGTGGAAACTGCTGCGAGGACGCTCACCTTCCAGGAGAACACGGCGTCGTGTGAGGCGGACGGGGGGAGCGGTGCTGAGGCACGACCCCAGACCCTCACCCTAAACCGGGGCAAAGTTTCCCCGAACTTCGCCGCCCGCCCCGGCGAGGGGAGCCCTGAGGCGGCGGGGCTACCGGCCGCCCCCTCAGCGACAGCCCCGCGCGCGGCCCCCCCGCGGGAGGGGGAGGGGGCGCTGTTCCCGGCTCCGCGCCGCGTTTTCCCGCTCACCCCCCTCCCTCGCGCACAGCTCCCCGCGCCTCCTCACTCCTCCGCGCCTCCGGACCCCTCCGCCGCAGCCGGCGCTTGGTTTTTTTCACCTCCCCTCCCCCTCCCCGCTTCCTCCTGGCTTATCCCGGCCAAGGCCGCGGCGTGAGGGCGGGGGGGGGGAAGAAACGCTTCTCTCCCCGTTTCTGTAACGGTATCCCGCTGAGGAAGAGCGGGACGGAGCCTTTTGCCGGGTGAGGGAGGAGAGGCGGTTGGGACTACTTGGCGTTCCTGCCACGGTCTCGGCGGAAGGAGCTCGCTGTGCGAGAGGCTGCGCGGTACTGCGGCTCTTCTCAGCGCTTCCTGGAAACTCCCGCTTAGGAGTGAGCGGGGGGGGGGGCGGGAGAGAAAGAGTCCCAGGCCGGGAGCGGGTGGGGGGGGGCACGGCGCAGCCCCCCCCCCCCCCCCCCCCCCCTCCCCGCCGCCGCACCGGGGCCGCGCACACGCAGCGCGGGCAGCCCCCGAGCCCGCCGACACCCCTCAAACCGATCCACACCCCCCCACCTTCCTGTGGAGATGGAGCACAGAGAAGTGAGGGATAAACTCCCTCCTAACCGCCGTGCAGGCTGCGGGGGGGGGCGGACATCCCTTTTCCCCCTCATAACCCGGGGAGCGCCCCTCAGTACCCCCGAGATGGGGAGCGGGAGAAGGGGACGGGGCCGGCGGGCGAGGAGCCCTTCATCCCGGCGGCGGCAGGGAGGGGGCGCGGGGAGAAGCAGCCTGGCTGGGGGGGGGGGGGGGGGGGGGGGGGCAACGACCCTCCCAAACCGCTCCGTTTCCCCCCGTCTTTCCGTGGGACGGGGAGGCAGTTTTCCCCCCCGGGGGGCTCTCAGCCCCTCCGTGCCCGCCGCGGGCCGGGGGGGGGCGGCGGGGGGGTTAAGGGGCTGAGCGCCCGCGGGGGAGGGGAGGCCGAGTTTGTAAATGGAAACACTGGTACATAAGCGTTTAGCACAATCGGGCTGGAAAGCTCCAACTGCAAAGGGCTGAGAACAAAAAAAAAAAAAAAAAAAGGGGGGGGAGGAAAGAAAAAAAAGTAAAAAGCCTCCCTTTGCTGCCCTCTGCCTGCCGCTGCGCTCGGCGAGGCGGGCGGTGCGGTCGCTGGACGCGGCCGCCTGCGGCAGGGACCGGCCGAGCCCGGTGAGGACCCCGCCCCGCCTGCGACCGGCGGCCGCGGCCTCCTCCCGCGGGGGGCTCCTTGCTGTGGGCGGCAGGAGGAAAACTCGGGTGTCTTGGGTGAAGAAAGTGAGGAACCGGGGCCAGCTCTCACACCTGCGTCGCTTTTATGCCTCTGAATACAATAGGTTATCCCTTTTCCTGGGTGTGGATGGACTCCCGTCCCCTCCAGCCTTTCTTAAGGGGCTAAAACTCATTCCCGGTTAAGATTCCGCTAAAGGATACCTGCAAGTTGAGAGCGCTTTGGGGTTAAAGGATAGCTGCAAGTTGAGAGGGCTTTGGGGTTAAAGGATACCTGCAAGTTGAGAGGGCTTTGGGGTTAAAGGATACCTGCAAGTTGAGAGGGCTTTGGGGTCTACACCTCAGTACTTGCATTATTTAACAAGGCAAGTAAAAATGCACAGTGTACGCAAGCCGCAAAAAGAAGTGGAAAAAAAACAGGAGGGGAAAGCAAGTCTGCTGATAAATGCCCGTGATACACAAACAAGTACACAGCATCAGTAAATACCGTATGGTTCATTAGATACGGGCTTTAGTGATTCTGCCTAACAGCTGAAGACCTTACTTCCTCTGCCTTCTCGAGCTTGTTGCCTTTTTTACAAGCTCACCTCTCCAGCTCTGCCAGTTCCCAGCGTTTACCACCCTTTAAACACGGAGTTGTTGGTCCTCTCTGGTGTTGCAATGCAACTCTTCGACACAACAAAACCCCCTTCCTCTGCTGAATCCATGAGTTTCGGGGATGCTGGGACTGCTCAGGAAAAGCAGGCAATGTAATGAAATTATGTGGAAGAGAAAGATCCATTATAGCAAGTAGATACCCGTAAATCCTGTTAGCGACCAAGCATTTCCATAGAAATTTCCTGATTCTAGATGCCCAGTGCCTTGCATACACTTCCATTTCCTTAACACCATTCCCTAAATCTGTACGTGGCTTCATTTACAAACCTAAAATCCAAACGTAAATTGAGGGTGAAGGTTGTCCTCGGCCTCCTGATCTCTTTGAAGTTGCTGTCTCGTTCATCGGTTTTAGCTCTGAATTATGTAGTTCAGGGTATACTGGAAAGAGCAGCCTCTTCAGCCTCCTCAGCCTGAGGACTGAGAGAAAGATCTATCAGCTTCACGTTTCTCCAGCACCGGTCAATCTAAGACGATCTGTGCTCTGTTTTAGGCCTCAGCTCCCTTTTAATAACTTTTAGTTAATTGCGCTCTTTGTTGCACTTTTATTATTTTGGTCTTTGTACTCCAATCAGTACAGAACGTCTTGTAAATATATGTATTTATTCTGTCAGTCTTGCGCTGCTTCCCTTCTACCATCAAAATATTAAAACACAAAAGCTCACTGATTACTCATCAGCAGATCCGTGCATTTACACATGGACAGCTTTCTTTGGAGCAAGTCAGCAAATTAAAAACAACTCCTTCAAAAAACTTTGGCTGAGAATCGATTGTTTCCAGATCTTTTTTTTTTTTTTTCCCCCTCAATAAAAAAGGCAGGTCCTGGGGAAAGCTAATAAACAGCCGCTATTGAAAAGCCGATAGCACACTACATTCTGATGCTAGTTGTTTTGGAGTAATTGCGATCTTGTGTTTAGATAGCAGGAGATAGGAAAATGTCACTTTGCCTACACGTCCCATAAGAATAAATCATCCTGGATACTTCAAGGGGATAAAGTGTCTACCAACAAAGAGCTGATCCAATAGTCTGGACTGAGGAGCTTTACGTTGCCTGGTAGATAGTTTAAATTATCACGGGAGCATTATCAAAAGCCTAAAAAAAAAAACCACAACACATTAAAACGAAGAACTCAAATTCTTCTTGTCCAGCTGCAGGAAATTCAAGTGTTGGAGAGGGGGAAAAAAAAAAAAAAAGCCCCCAGCTCCCTGATTTCATGAACTCTTAATTGAGGAAAAGTGGTTTATTCCTAAATGTCCTTTTAGTGTGCTCTAGGCTAAGTAAGTTATTGTTTGTCCTCTTGTTTTTATGGCAACCACTCCAGTATTGACCACTTTAATATTAACCACTTGAGCGATTTCAGTGATTCCTGAGAGCTGGGTGAGTGATGATGTGCCTCCCGCACCCGCAGCCCAGCACAGGCATCCTCAGCACGACCGTGTACCACGTCGAGATACACCTGGAAAAGTTTCAGGTTCTGTGATTAAGTATAAATCAATTATTCTGGCCGAAGTTTGTTCAGTCAATGATGTTAATGACCTGGCCGGCAGACAATTTAGAATTTGAAACCGTTTCATAACTGATATGTAAAGATTTTGCAGTTGGAAGTGATTTAACAGTATGGTTGATGATAGATCCAATACAAATCCCACTCCTGCTGTTACCTTAGCTCCCCGGCGCCAGGTAGAAGGGCCGTCCTGTTTGGTTAGGGAAAAAAACCCCATAATCTGGTTCAGAATTGTGCTTTATTTTAAATAATTACCAGATCCGGTGTAGTATTTACACCTGTATTTTTAATGTTCCAGCTGACAACGTTTTTTTATTTTTGAAGTTACTCAAGTGAGCAGAGATCACTTTGAATCCGTACGAGCAGAATCTAGTAAAAAAGGTGTTAGTTTTATATAGCTGCTGTTCTAGTGCTAAGCGCATATTAAACAGGGAAAGCTGTGGTTATCAGACCGGAGCGCTTGATACTCGGTACTCCCACATGGTACGTCTGAAGTGATATTACCGAAATCCGCTCTTCATCTTTCAAGTCTCCTGCTAGGCCTCTGGCAGAAGATGAGGGAAGTTGACAGGAGCTTCCCAAATGGGAAAGGAAAAAAAAAAGTCAGTTAAATGATGTATTTGTGAATCAGCAGCTGAAGAAACATTGTCATGTGAAGGGAATCCCACTATTAATGACAGAAACATTTCCATGCCTGCATGCTTAAGTGAAAGCTCGGGCAACGCCGCAGTCCAGTCACGGCGCCTAAACCGTGCAAACCCCCGCCGTTGCCGTGCTTCAGGTGCAGGCAGCAGAAACACAGGGGAGCAGAGAGAGGACGGCATCGTTTGTTTGAGCGAGCCACTGCCGAGGGTGCCTGTGTTCGCCTTCCCCACCTTCTCACCAGAGACGAGGCTGCAGGTCACAGGAACTACAGCCACGAGAATGAGGAGAGGTGGAGACTACCGAGCCAAAGCAAACATGTTAGGGAAGTCAGGCAAGTACTTTTGGAGGAGGAGATTTCAAGCACGCTTTTCAACCCGTCGCACGACCTGTTTGGGATCTGGCAAGGCTGTGTTAGTCCTACGGCCAAAGAAGTAAAATGCCAGGTAGAAGGCAGAGGTGTCTCCTCTCTGTGGCTGCCGAGGAGAGGTAGTGAGAAGACAGCACAAGACAGAACAAAAATTGCCAAGCTGGCATGCTGATTTTTCAGAAAACACCCGTTAGTGGAATTGTTGTCTTTGCTGAAATTTGACAAATCAGTACAAGCCCACACACATCTTGCAGGATACATGACACTCGAGTATCTAGCCTATTTCCCAAACAGCTCTGTCACCCTACTAGTGATAGTCTATCGAAGGCACCTCGTTGCAAGTTGTAGTCCCTCAAGACAAAATAATTCAAAATACTTATACCCTTTTTTTAATGAATGGAAGATGCTCCTACGTATAAGCTGAAGACACAGGAAACATCAACAGAAGTGGCTAAACTTCTTTTATATTTCCTGGTGATGTCAAGTTGCCCTCTTACAAATCTTTTTGCTGTTCTTCTGACTTCAACAGATTTAGAATGATGTTTCAAAGACCACTGACTATGTCATTCAGTAGCTGGAAAGAGAAAGAAGCCGTGGATGGAATTAAGAAGAGAGATAAAAGCAGCCTGTGCCCCAAAACCAAAGTTTTCCACAATGCCCGTGGGTTGGTTGTGTGAACTAGATGCAGAGAGCTGCAGGGACGTTAACGCTGCAATCCTACAACTCTAACTCCTGCACATTTAAGGCTGTATCTGATTATGCATTTCTGTATTTTCTGAGTATGTAATTACCTAGCACAGTACGTGCGGGTTATGGAGTAAACCCTGTGGGGAGTGGTGCACTGAGAAGGGGAGAAAAGGTCTGGATGTGGGTGGGTGGGTTTGTGTTGGTGATTGCAGCAATCGGTGAGTGCAGTGCGGAGAAAAGTCTTGTCTGGGAAGAAACGGAGATAAAATCATGGCTTTGTGCTGCGTTATTGCCTTCCCGTAGACTACGAGATCCAGAGCACCTGCTCAGGCATAGTCCCAAGCAGGTTACAACTGAGGAAATAAAAGTTTCAGGCTTCTCAGAGTTGAGGAGTTAAAGAAATCTAAGTGTCCTTGCTGCAAACGCAAAGTAAATTATTCATTCTCTCTCTCTCTCCCTCCCCCTTCCCTCCCTCTAGTTCAGTTTTTCTTTTCATGCTTTAATCGTTTTGACACCAAGCTGTACAAAAGTAATTTAAAATTAACATGACTGACACTTGGTAGATAGCAGGACCTAGCGCAGGGCTCCACCTTCTACTCGGGACTGCGGAGAGGGGCTCTGGATTGGCTGCAGGTCCTGAGGCAGCTGATGGCGACCAAGGAGAAACACGGCAAACAATTAATTTGCTAATTTAGTTTTCTGTTTAATTTGAAACCAGAAAATTGTCAGGCACTCATCAGCCCACGAGCAAGGCTGAGTGGACTTAGGGCGGTGCTGCACTCTTGACAGCAAAGAGGGGATGCGTTTGATTAGCCAGCAAAGCAATTTCTTCTGCCGGTACCAATGGCATTTAATAGGCTTGATAGAGCATTTTAGCACTGGAGTTCTGCAGCGTGGGGTTTTGTGTCGCCTCTCCTCAATCCGGTGCATTTTGTGCATGTGGCAACAGCCTCTTTCACTGGGGAAGAGGTAACGCGCACATGCGTGTTGCAAAACAACTGTGAAAAGTTGCCACCTTCAGCACAGAACACGCCGTAGCCTGTCATTAACCTGGTACCTCCGAACGATGCCTCGGTCAACCGGAATTCTTACAGGGATAAATCCTGCGCACCATAAGCCACGGCGAGGCGTAACAAGCCAATATCAGGACTAATGTCCTTTGATGGAGAAAGAAATGCTCTAATTTGATTTCCTCCCTTCATCTGTGAAGGAGAGTATGTAATTTCAGATCTGCGTGCAGAGGGCCCTTTACGCTCAGTTTTTGGGCCTATTTTTGATTAAGTAAATTGAATTGTATCTATTTATTTCACGCGTCCAATTCAGGATTTCACTAGTGGCTCAGCAGAGTAAAAAGGTGCACATTTACTGGGACTGAGAAACCACCACGGCCCTAAATTTCGTCTCATACATTTGCAAGGATTTGCTGTGTGCGTGCGAGTGGGTGCGCGAGAAGTTGTGAACACATTAAATCAATTAGTTCGTTACCAGCAGAGGGAGCGTGGGTCAGGGCTGGGTTCAGCGGGGAGTCAGTAGGCTAAAAATGGGACTGTCTCCCAAGAAAGACTGTTGCAGCATCAGCACAGTTTGTTTCCTTAATCCAAATGAACCCAGAGATAGGATCTCATTTGCAAATCTGGGACCTTGCTTGGCCTCCCTAATTCACAGATTTCCTCTTCCCCTTCTAAATGATGCTCTCTGTAAGTCAAAGGCACTAGAGGGTACTGTTGCTGTTTAATATTGACGCGTCTGTGGGCCGGCTATTTGGGAAACTCACATTTCTGCTGAGAGCTGAAGAAGGGCCGTGTAATTTGTCAGGGAGATGCAAGCCAGGAGCCAGGGAGAAGAAGTAGGTCAGAGCCGGTTCCTGGGATTCAGTTGTCGGGGGGGGGAGCGGAGCGATGGCAAAGATTTCATCTGAGCTGGTTTGCTTCCAGGTCTGCCGCCCAAAGCGGGGACAGTGTCAGGCCCTCATGTCAACCCTGTGAAACCCAGGTCTTAGTCAACCTCGCTCGTGGTTCAGCGCTGCTGGGGGTGGCTGGGGCTCAAGAGGAAGGACGAGCCCTCTGTGGCTGCAGTCGATGGAAGTTGTGTTGCTTACTGACCTCGGTGCACGTGGAGTCAGCCTCCTGGCAGGAGGAAACGCCGGCTCGGGCAGCAAATCTCGACCTCTACGGCACACTAAAAGCCAACCCGAGGTGAGCGACTGCTTGCACAAATTCCTTAACCGCTCAGAAATACCCCCCAGCTTTCAAAAGACATCATTGCCCGGGTCCCGTCCCTGTTAGGAGGTCACCAACCTCTCCATCGCGGATGGTAACAAACAGGTTATTGTACTCCGCTCCGCGAACAAGCCCCGGCCCTCCCAGCCGGGAGAGACTCCTTCCCCGGTCAGGCAGCCCGTGGCGAGCTGCCTGCCTGCCTGCCCTGCCTTCACTTGGGTTTCTATTAGAGGGGAAAGTCAAGCCAATTAAATCAGGCAGCATTGAATCTCTAATTGACATAAATGAGACAGACAGACAGCTGGGAAGACTGGGGGGGGGAAAGGGGAGCAGGTGCCCTGGATGAGAAAGAGATGGAAATCCAACCTAATAGTACTGCAGCTTTTCTTATTCTGTATGTTTATATTAGCTAGCAACATCTTGAAAAGTGTCTGAGCTCCTGCTGGAGATAAATTAGTGAAATAAATACAAGTTACAAACATTGTGTAGTTGATTAGGATGTTCCCTAAAACCTCCAAACAAACCCAAAGCGAAAAAACCAAAACCCTCAAAAAGATTTTTTTATTTGTGTAGTTAAATAAAAAAATCTGGTTTTTCCCCCGTGCAGTTTGAACCTAAGGCCTCGCAGCTGAACAAATTACAAAATCATTTAAAATCATATTTGTTTAATTTTCCACATCTGAGCAGTGCGCGAGTAGGTGTTTTCCCCTCTCTTTTTAACCAGGGAGTGCTCTTTTTCCTTAAACAGACCCTTCAAATATTAATTTATACAGAAATAAGTTATTTAAATTCATACGTTTCAGAAGAACGAGGCATGAAGGGGAGTAGCTTACCGAAGTCCCATCGCCAGCACCGCGGATGGAACCAGAATTACCAGCCCTTCGGCGGCGTCTCCCCGGGGAGAGCGTGCTGCCTCGCCCAGGGTGTTGCCCTTCTGGAAACACAAAAGTGTTGGGCATTTTCTCGAAACGCGCTTCTCCTGCTGTGCAGGTGAGCAGAGGGAACCTTGCGGGGTACAAAAGCAAGGGTGAAAAAGCAGTCCCGAGCGGATGCAGAAAACAAGGAGGGGTAAATTCAGTTTTGCTGTGCTGGTAAATCCTCCAGTAGCACAAGAAAGCAGCAACTCTGGATTAGCTCTTGCAAACCAGAAGGAAAACAACCCGTATCTTAGTTTTAAAACAATGAAGATTTGCACATTGGGGTGCAAGAACACCAGAAATGTTTTTCACTTGTATTTCCAGAAACTTTTGAAGTCTCTTCCCGACTATTTCAACACATTTTCCTTCACCATTTTCCCAGCTGGGATCATTTTTGCTAATACAGACAATTCTTCTTGGTATCCATGGGAATTGCCTCCATAATTAGACGTGCACCCAGTGCACAGATCAGAGCGTTCAAACCCAGCAGCTGGAACTAGGAGGCGGGTCTGATTAAATCTGCTCTGCCACGAGGAGAAAAGCCAGCTTTAATGAAACATCAGAAGAGCTCCCTACCCCTTCTTTAACCAGAGCAGGAAAAGGGACTCCTCTTTGACTTCGTGAGCCGCTGCTCATCATGCGCTCGCAACTCGCTGAACAGAGAGCGAGTGTAGCAGCAAGTGATCTGGGGCCTTGAAATTGGGGATCTGTCTCATTAAAAAGGATCTAACTGCCAGCAATGGCATTTATTAAAGGGGGCTCACAATGTGCCTTCAGAATTACAGTAAAGACTGGAAAAGTTAGCAGTTGCAGACCTCGGTTTTCTCCTCGATAGTTGAGGATAACCCCTCCTCAAGCCAGCGAGACCAGGGTCAGCTCATACGTGCCTCGTAGAGGAATAACTTCTCATCTGGGTTTCCTGCCCTGACCAGAAGCGATCATTTGCGTGCTTCCACGAAAACACGCGCACAGCCAGCCAACAACTTTTTTTTTCATGGGAAGTAAATGATTTCTATTACCGCACACCCAGTCTGCATTTAACAGTCTGCTGTACAGAAAAGGGAGCTGGTGAAAGAGGCAGATGGTTGGATAGAAATTATTAATCTGATACAAGCTTTTTTACCTTTAGTTGCTGTTTCCATGTGGTGTCACAAACCCCACGACTACCGGGGCTTCCCCGCAGGCTGAGACACCGAGCTGAGCGAGGAAGGCAGGCTGTGCGTGTGCCGATGGCACAGCAGAAAAATCACGCTGTAAGCCCGCATTTCTCTACCTTTTTTAAAAAATCAAGCCGGCGGTTGCTGTGGAGAAGACATGTTAAAATTGCAAGTAGTTTGGCGGGTGGGGAAAAAAGCGACTTTTAACAAATACTGATTTTCCTACTGCTTACGGCAGCAGAGGACACGGCGGGGACTGGGGATCAAACACGGCTCTAGTCTAGACATAGCTGCAATCCCCGCCTGCCTTAGAAGTTGGTATAGCGCAGGCAGAGGAGAACTTAGCATATCGTTTCCCTAATATGATTAAAATGCAGCTCCCTGTCCTGGGCTACTGACAAATCCTCAAATCTACAGGCATTCAAAACCATGATACTGTTCCCGCTGCTGAAGAAGTAATTCACTTTGCACGTGTGGCAGCGGAGACAGGCGATGCTCACACATCCCAGCTAACGGAGGTTTCTTTAACTGAAGTTTGAACTCAGCCTTTCTAGTAATTCTGTAATTTGAATATCATTTTCACAGACCTTGCAAGATGCAGATGAATGAGAGATTCCTGGCTTTGAGTCAAATGCTGCAGTAATTAAATGTTTATAAAACACTTTAAGCATGCAAAGTGCTATTATCGTAGACAAGAAACCAATAGACTATGGCAGATCGGAGCCGGATTTTGAGGCACACCAGCAGACACAGCTCATTTCTCCCACTACATCTCTGTTTTAGAGTTGCTAACAGAGGATTACGGAGAACATTACCAGGTTCCTTTTATTATAACCAGAATAAGTCAAGCCAGAATTGCTTTCTTTCATATGAACATATGTGACTCAAAAGTTTTTCCCTCTGTAATAAATATCCAAGTAGAGGGCCAGCGTGCTGTTTATCTCGTGAAGGAACTACCCCTAGGGAAACGAGAAATTGCTGCTACTTCTGATCGCTCACATAAAACTGAAGAGGTTCCACCTGTTACAGGTTTCTAACACCATCTGCTGTTTAAAAATAAGAAAGCATTTGAGCTCAGCAGCACACGAGAGTTTGTACTAAACCAGAAGTGACACCAGCTCATCTAGAAGGTTTGTGTAATTGGCACATTTCACTTCTGTTCTTTGAAAGCCTGAACATATTTCCACTTGATCTTAATTATGAAATGAATGATTTCTTTTCTAGAAGACACAGAAAGCCAGCGAGCAGCAGCTGAAAGCCAAGTCCACACCACAAAACTTAAATCTTGATCCACAGTCACGGCACCCCATCTTTTCAGTACCGAAGCAGATTTTGACGCGCTGTCATGCCACTCCAAAGCCTGGCCCAAAAAATCTACTTTAAATCTTTTTCTTAGGAGAGAGCCATAGCCTCCACAGGGTATGAGGAACTCAAAGAAAATCGTTCTTTCCATTAACAATAAAAATATTTACTTTTTGCTGTTTCACACTGCTGCCTGTATGACAGAATAAATACTCTAACCACGGATTCTTTTACTGCTTCCTAATTGAAAGTGATAAGAGAATTTTGTCCCAGGAAAAACAACAGAGCCCTGGAACTCATTACACATTGAAATCGAAGGACTCACCACCAATGCTCTTAGTTTTTTTGTTGCACTTGTTAAAAAGCAAGGAGATATTCTTAATAACAACACTTCTAAAAAAAAAAAGTTTTCTCCCCATGGGTCCCTACGGAGCCCAGCCATTCACCCCGGGACAATGCAGGAGTTTTATCACCACACGTTTTGACAAGAATCACCCAAAATCTTACAAGTCTAATACCAGAGGATGCAGCTATGCAATCCTTCTCTAGTCGTATCACATCAGCCCATTTACAGCACCACCCTCCATAGTCAACGTTTATAACCCCCTCCACACACATCATTTAAAGAGTCAGTGGCTCCTTTTGTAAGCGATCAGCTTCTTACCCCAGCACTTTACATGCGCTTCTCGACAAAAGAGACCTTTTACATGTCAATTTATTTTCAGACAAGCATATCTGAAAGGGAGTTTCTCTCCAGAGTCGAATTAGTATTAATGGCAGGTGTTCCAGTGTAACACAAAAGGAGGAAGGCAGCAAGTTAGCTGAGCTTAAGTAGTAAGACAGCTTGATGTTTTAATAACCAGAGGCAAGAAAATGGAGTGGCAGCGGACCTCCAGCTTTCCTAGCATGAATGAAGGTTTTATTCAGAGCCCCCTATGTACTTGCAAAAGACGACCTTGAAATATTTTAAATGTTCTCTTTGCGTTAAAAGAGGGATTAAATTGTTGAATATTACATGAAAGCGCAGCGTCCGCCCCACATACTGTCGAACACACTCGCGGTCACAGAGTCTTTCCGAAGCCTCCGCGTTCTTGGGAAGGCGGCAGTGGCTGCCACGAGGAGGTGGTGGCACCCAGGAGGCCACTGGCTGCACATTTCACTGCCCACAAATGGCAAAAGATGCAGGAAAAAGAATTCTGTGAACTAACTTGAAGGTGGGGACTTGAGGAGGGTGTTTGCATTCGTTGGATGGAAAGTTAAAAAGCAAATCGGTTGCTCAGTTTCACTAAGAAAAGAAAAGAGATGATTGCCGAGAAAGTTACCGGCCTTCAGTTCTAAAGACAGCATAAATAATCACGATGGGAATATTTATCAGGCCAAAATACACTTATTTATACTCTGGATAATTTGACAGAGGTCAGTACCACATCATTAAGAGGAAGGCACGACTACATTACACAGTGGGGAGACAGAAAACAGCCTCTCAGCTGGGTCAACCCCTTTTACAACAGAAAATGTTGCTGATTTACACCCCAAAATAGGGAAGTTTATCCTTTCTTACATAGAAGCTGTATTAAATAAAGAGAGCTGCTCAATCTTATTTTCAGGCTCCTTGTCTATGGATTAACACGCTATTTCCGCACAGGTTAACTCCAGGTAGACTCAGCTATTCAAGGCTGGATTCCGGGATTTCTGCTCCCTTGAGCTTTCCTATAGACGTAAAGGACAAAATCTTAAAGGTCAGGTCAGCTATGAAACACCTGAAATAACACAAGCAGTTTTTCTTGTAAAGATTCCTTATGTATGAAAGTTAAATACATTTTTGTCCCTTTTCAAATCGAGACAAAGGTAAGCTGTATATCCTCTTTGTCCCAAGTTAAAGCTGAATGACCTCAAACTCTCGTGAGAGCAGATCATTTGGTCTTCTCCAAGACACCGACCGGCTCCCCCCAACAGGCATTACAGACCCAACTTTCACCTGAAATAATGCAGTTTCAGTTAAGATGACAGCAGTTGGTCCCAACTGTATTTTGGCAAAGGTTTAATACTGTCAGGACAAAACCAGAACGGGAACGAGGGGGCCCACCCGACCCATTGCAAACAGCTACAGTTCTCATACACAGAAAGATCAACAAGTCCATTTTTATTGAGCACTGGAATTAAAAAAGTAACAGCACTTGGTTGATTTGGAACTAAAAATCAAGACTTATTTTTACTTATGGAAGGATCACTCAAAACAACTTGGTTAAAAGCACCCCAGAAAGCAAGGTGTAGCCCTTCTTGTTCACTCTGTTCTCCAAAGCGATGGAGGTCCCAGAAGCTACAGCTGCACCAAACACAAAGTTCCTCTGATTGAAGACCCCAGTGAGGCAGAGGGGTTTGACGCACCGGGTATCGGGGTTTGACGCCCTGGGTATCGTCTCACGGCCAGGCAGAGTCTGGGCTGCTCTCGCTGTGCCCACAGAGCTCCGCACCCGGTTGTCCTACGCATCTTTGAGTTGTCACTAGTTGGCCTCACACCAGCACCATTACAGGGAGGATTAAGCAAAGGTTGTAATGTTTTTCCTGACTGATAGTTGAAAGCATTTACAATTTCATACAAACAAGCCAGCTACCATCCAAGCAGGGCAAACGTTTGGTTTAAGACCCGTCCTGATGGTCCATACTGTTGAGAGGTTCTCAGGGAGCCGGTATCACCACCAACATGTCCGACCCCACCCACCATCTCAGATCCCACCCTTTCCAAAATAGGAAATACTCTGAAAAACTGTGGAAGCATCGGCTTCAATCCCAACAGCACCCAAAGGGACTGACCCCAGCTCCCAGAAGAATCTCTTTATAACCATTATATTCGTTTCAGTTACCTAAAATTTGCACACCTTTTCACTGGCAGGAGAGTTACTGCACACTTGTAGGAAACATAAGGCAGGTTCATTGGCACCAACGCAAACACCGTGCCAGAGGAGAAAGCAAATATTTTTCAGGAAGGCATTTTGCATGGTGGAGCGTCCCCTCTCCAGCAAAACATGAAATCCAGCTCTGCTGGGGGTCGGAGGCAAAACCAGTGAGAAGATCCAGTGTGCACTAGCACTGGCCTCCTTCTCTCAGCAGCACTGGACACTAGGGCAGTACTTGGAACAAATAAAGAAAAAAATTGTGACTATTTCAGCTTCTCACTGGCTGCTCCAGGGAGTAAAACAGGACCTGCCTGGATGAAGGTAGAGGAGGAGAGAGCTGTACATCTCAGAGAAAAAATTCTTATAGAATTCTCCATTTCAGAGTCAACGGGGACTAAGCCAAAGGAAAAAGCAAAAAAGAAAATTTCCCTTCTCTTTATACGATCAGCCAAAAGTAGCAGAAATTCACATGAGAACCTTTGCTGGCTTCAGTCGCGTCCTTGAGCACGTGAGCGTTTGCAGTCCCCGTAGCTCTCCTGCTCCTCCTGAGAAACAGCCACCACCGAACCAGGGAGCTCCAACGATTCCCTGCAAGTCAGAATGGGTCGGGAATTTATTTCTAGCACAGTTTGCCTCCAAGCGTTCGTTTCTATTAGCACTAAAATCTCTTGAGAATAAGGAGTTCCCCTCCGCAGCCTGCATCCTGCCCCCTTTCCGGTGGATTACTGCCTTATTTCATAACTGGTTCTAATGATTTCCCACTGCAAAGTGAGGTATTGCACCTGAGAGAAGGTGGCATTATGCAGCCCTACTACAGTACTGCTGGTTTTCCCATCATGGGGCCAGATGAAAAAGCTTTGCAGATCTCCCAAAAGGCAGGCAAGAATCATTATCCCCGTACGACGTGGGGAAACGACCGGGGTCGCTTATTCTGCAGCGAAAAGTCAGTCAGTAAAAAAACATCAACTGAATGACGCATTTATTGTACAATTCAGAAAGAAACCCTGAGTTACCAGCTGTAGAACAAAGTTAAATTAAAAAAAAATGATGGTTTGTTTCATAGGTTCCCGCTGAAGGAAAGGAAAACCAAAAATGGTAGAAGCAGCAGCCAGAGCCAGCCCAAAGCCTCAGCTTTGCCGAGCAGGTTCCTCTGCCGTCCCACCTGCACCGGGGACAAACTCCCCGGGGAGCGATGGGGAGAACGTGAAGATGGGAGGGCAGAGGGAAGGAATGAGCCAAACCTGGACAGCGGAGCCGCTAAGGGGGTGTTTGGAAAACCCGTGGTTTGTTTTGATCAGAGAACTGCCGTCTGGGCTGGGGGAGGAGGGCAGGAGGAAGGAAGAAATGGAGTCTGAAAAATGGACCTTACGCTCTGAAAACACACATGCACAAAAAGTGAAGTGAAGGGGAGGGAAGTCCTTTACGAACACGAGTGCTGCTGGCTGGGAGTCTGCAGGGTTGACTTTGGGAAGAGCATCCAAAGGTTCAAGGGAGGAAAAACCCCAAAGCCTAAACCCCCAACATTACGGAGTCTTCCAGCTGCAGTGGCGTTGGAGAGGATCGATTCTAAGAAATGATGTAGCTACAACAAATACCTGGCCCTACACGGGAAAGGGTGAATCAGAGCTGCTTTTTAGTGCCACTTGACATCAGTTATACATTCTAGTTCTCATATACACAGCGGGATGTCTTTAAAAATCGACAATTTACACTTCAAAAAAGTTCTACAGTGAAGTTCTCTCAGCAAAGATCAGTCCACACAAGGAGGAGCCAGTCTTTCAGAAACAGAAAGGCACTTGGCCTTTTGAGAAGAAGTCCTCAGGGAGCTCCTGTGCAGGCATCGACCCCCGATCTCCTGCCGCCTGTCTTCAGTAGGTGTGCAAAGTCTGGCGTGTGCCTGCACCGCGCCGCGCGGCTGCAGACCGCCCCGGCTTCACAGTGTGGTGGAAGGAAGTTTCTTCACCCGCCTCTGTGCCAGAATGGAGGATTCGATGGGCTTCAGCTGGGGGCTTGGCTTGGAGCTGTTCAGTGCAGAGTATGTGGCGGCCATTGCCCCCTTGGAGAGAAGGCACGAGAAGTCGTTTAGATGCAGAAGAGGTACAGACTCACGGCTTTACAAGATGAGGGACCAGAGTAGCCAGACCCACAAAGCCAGAAGCATTTTCTTTTTTTCTTTAAATCTCCCTCCCGTACTGACACGCAGGCTTTCCTGCCAAAAAACCAGCTTGTCTTGCATTGCCTCCCCCGGCCCACACCTCTCCAACCTGCCGTCCCGCTTTGCCCACACCACCATCACCCCACCCAGACCGCTGCTTTCCACAGAGCCCAAGGTACACGAGGAACCAGCTGAAGGCTCAGCCCGGACTTTGTACCTTTACAAGCTGAACGTCCTGGTGATTCAGCTGGCTCTGGGGTAAGCTGTCCTTCTGAGTTATCCACGGATGCTGCAGGACCTGCTTGGCTGTTAGACGCTGGTGAGGATCTACGTGAAGCATCTTTGATACCAGATCCTAAGGGCATCGTTAGGAAAGTTAGACTTTAGAAGATTTCATACTTTAAATTCAAAAATACCACCTGTCCACCCCCAAATTAGGATTTAAATTCAGAGGCCAAGTTTAAAGTCCGCAGACATCAACCTTCTTTTGTATAAAATATGTTTTTGGTCTGGGAGGTATGACACAGCAGCAAACCCCGCATGGGTCAAGCACGAGGTTGGTGTTCCACACAAATATTCACAGCCAGAGCTAAAACAAAGCAGGGAGAGGCATGCTGCCGAGCTATGGGGGAGATATGCATGGGGTAGAAGCTACACCGCTGGTTTTCTCCTCTCTCTTCTGCCCTCTCTCCCCAACCTGCTTTAAACTCACCTCACAGCAACTGGCCGTGCTTGACCTCAATCCTTTAACGTAACGCAGATGAATATCAAACTGTACCTTGGCCATGTCAGAAATAGTGTCCCAGTTGCCTCCACTGATGGAGAACCTCCCCCCGCCTATCCGGGTCAGGATATCTTCTGGAGTGTCACTGGGACCGTTTGCAAACGGAGTGCAGCTGGGGAGAGAAGAGAGAGCATTTGATTTACTGTCCTGTAACCCGGCCAGGGAGCTCCTCCAGGTAGCAGCGACCGATGAGGAGAGGTCCAACTGCCACCGCGGAGCACGTCCCGAGAGCAAGGTGGTCACAGCCCCAGCTGTTGCCTTCTGGTGAGACAGAGGCGCTTACCCTGCGAGCATGGTGTACAGGAGAACTCCCAGGCTCCAGATGTCACAGCCCTCGTCGTAGCCTTGGCGTTTTAGTACCTGAACAGAGTCAGAAAGGACAAAAAAGTCTGTTCGGTTCTTGTCGTTGAAGCTCACTTCAGCTTGTGAAGAGCAGCTTGACCCCCGCGTGCAGCCTCTACGCAAAGCTCCTAGAGCCCTACTGAACAGCAAAGTCTTGGACTTAAGATCAGGATTCAGATCAGATTTTGGTGTCACGGAACACAGGAACCCCCAGGCACATCAAAATGACAAGCGAGACAGAAGCCATGTTCCAGTGCGGTGACACTGAGTGCGTGCTCCATGGCATGCTGGCTCTTTTCTTTCTTCCGCACCACTTTCTGCTGAGTGGAAAATCATTCTACCTCTTTCAACAGGTCAGCTAATCAGGAAGAGAAACAGCCTAGAAAATCACTGGGATTTTAAAGTCTCAATACCCTACGCAGACCTCCCCATCAGGAGAGTACAAGTTGGAGGACCGCACTGTAACTGCACTTGAGATCCCCTATTTGTTCATTACTACAAGTGGTATTTCTGTAATTACCTCTTCCAGGACAGAATACTCCAGAGCAGGCTGGAGTTAGGGATGGGGCAGACCTACCTGTGCCGAGTGGGAGCACAGGCTAGGGCAGGGACCTAAGAGCTACCACAGGGTCTCAGGTCAGTAAGGCGCTTACCTCGGGTGCCACGAAGTTTGCCGTATAACAAGGAGTCATGAGAAGGCCATTCTCAGCCCTCAGCTGCTTGGCAAAGCCGAAGTCACAAATGCGAATGCTGTCGGGGTTTCCTGACTCATCCACGTAGAGAATATTGCTGGGCTTCAAGTCCCTGTGAACCACCTGTGGAGCAGAGAAAGTGCCATTCTCACACCCCTGCAAGGCAAAGGTCTGAAGCTGCATCAGGCCACTCAACCCCTGCTCTGACCCCACATCTGGCTTGCCAAGACAGCAACACCAGCAAGAAATAATAGTCCTGACCCGCACAGTTACTCCCCGGAGGAGAGGGAGCGTAGTGCAATGCCAGACAGCTTCCCAGGAAAACGGATGTAACCATACTCACCCCTTGGGAATGCAGATACTCCACCGTTTTACAGATCGTGTGCAGGACCGAACTGGCTTCCCTCTCCGAGAAAAACTTCTGTCTGAGGATTTTATCCAGCAGCTCCCCTCCCCTCATCAGCTCAGTCACCAGATACACGTACTTCCCATCATCGTAAACCTACCAAAGCAAATATGGAGGGGTTAACCCAGCACTGCTTCCAGAGCTTCCCTTCTGCCTCCAAGAAGCAGACAGAAATCGGCAATGCAGAGGTGGGTCTGGGGGTGCTTCCCCACCCCAGAGCGATACGTGGAGCAGGACCATTGGGTTGCCCGTGCTGGAGCTGCATCGTGCCCCCCCATAAAACAGTCTGCACTTCCTACACCAAAACACAGGAGGAGTCGTTGAAGTCCCACTCACATCTTTCAAGGTGATGATGTTTGGATGCTGCCCATATCGCAGGAGGATTTCTATTTCCTCAGAAGGGTCTCGCTTGCTCTTGTCAATAACCTGCAAGAGTATGGATAAGCATTAGCCGCAACGGGGTGGGAAAGGGGCCAGGGCAAAGCAAAGAAGCTGAGTGTTTGGAGCCCTGCAGAGATCCTGCACCGTAGCCGTTCCCTGTCCCTGCCTGCTTTAGCAATAAGCTCTAGAAAGCCCCCAGTTGCTTCACCAGTTCTGTGTCCCCAAACCCCAACGTTTTATGTCTGCCTTATTTGTTAAGAGCTGACATAGCCCCAGCAAACTTCGCAAAGAAAGGTGAGATACTGTCCTCCCTCTGAGAGAGGAGAGCACTGCTTCCCCGCTGCTCCTGGGAAAGAACGCTTCTGCAGTTACATGCACAGCAGCACAGAAATTGTCCATCTAGGCCCTACGCAAGCAGGGAAAGCAATTTCATTCCTGGATGTTATTTTGGTCATCGTCGGGATGAACAGAAATCTAATGGGGGAGCTGAGTTCAGACGGTAAATCTCAGACCTTGACTGCGTATTCCATGTTGGTTGCTTTATGAATGCAGCGTTTACACACGGAGTAGGAGCCGACGCCGATTGCCTCCTTCACCACGTAGCCGTCGTTGAACTGGACATTCTTGCCGTGCAGCTGCTGCAAGAGGAGAGCGGAGAGTTGATGAGCTGGGAGGGTTCAGGGAAGGGTTTGTGCAACGTGATGAGTTAACTGCAACACAGAGCAAGCTGACAGACTGCTGTCTGCTACATCCCACAGCTTCTCCTCCCGGCTGGGGAGAAGGAGGAGAAGAGAACAAGGCAGATATAGGTCAGTGGGCTAACGCTATCTGCATCTAGCATGGTGCATTTCGGTGGCACCTTTCAACCCCCGGGCATTTACACAGACGTCCCGCTAGCAGGGGTCCACCTGGGGAGAGGAAAGCAAACAGACTCGCATTGCCCTGCCGACCTTTGCACATGACAGTCAATAGAAATGAAAGAACAACAGGACACAAGAATTCAAAACAGAACGGCAGTGCCTCAGGCTTCCCGTTAGCTCCGCTCCAGACGGTACAGAGGTCCCACAGACTCACTCTGGAGTATTACTGCAGCTTCAAACAGTCGTTCCTCTGTCCCCACTTTTTACCTGTACCACCGAATGCAGAGGCGACTGGGCAGGTTTCACCTTGCCATCCTCCATCAATCCGGTCGCCACGAAACTGAAGCCTCGGAAGAGCTGATGGGCCCCCGCGCTAGGGGGGATGCCTGGGGAATCTGCAGCAGGAGTTGAGAGACAACTTGAAGAGGGTCAGCCCTGCGGAAGCAGAAGCCTTCCCCTTACGCCCCAGGAGCTCTGGCTGCTCTTTAGGTTATTTGAGACAAGAGTCACACCACGCTTACCCCTTACACCCCACATATTTATGGCTGGACCACCTCCCCAGTGCTGCAACCATCCGGAGCTGGTGGCATGAGCAGAGGCAAACCTTGCCCTGCTGGCACCGGCAAACCAGTATTAAGCCGTACGGTATCATTTCACACAGGAAACTTTGGCTTTGCGTGAATTCATACAAACCTTTTGGTGTACGTGATGTAAATTCTGTGTCAAAATAAAAGGTGTCATCTGGCTGGCCTACTGCAGGCTTGAAGGGCGGTTTGATTTCCCTGCGGTACAGCTTCTGCAAAACAAAGACAGCTCGAAAGTGCTCTGACAGGTCAATGCTCTCGTACGCGCTCAGAAGACTGCAAAGGCTTGCTAGGAACGAGAGGCCAAGAAGAGATTTTGTGAAACTAGAAACAGCTCCGTGGCTTAGCATTTAACTACAGCTCAGCAGTCTGAGAGAAGACTTCTTGGCCAGTGGGGTGCTTTTTGAGTCAGTTTGTGGAGAAATGCTACAAGCTCTACCATATATTAAATCAAGAAAAAAAAGTGTTCTATATGTAAGTTGGCCCCACTCCAAAAGCGGTATCCGTAAAGTATTTACCTCGCCAAGCTCTTCCACCTCCTCCTAACACCCCTTAGGGCTTTGCTGACGCATATCTCCCCAGGGAGAGCCGGAGGAGATGCCCGAAGAGGACATTCGTATCCCAGCACTCCCACAAGCATCCTTTTTAAATTGCTTCTTGAAGCCAAAATTTGAAATCAGCTTTACTAGCATTGCTGGAGGTTCAGTCTAGCAGCTTGCTGGGTGCCTCGAAAGCATTAGAAGATTGATCTTCACAATCCCTTACCAAGTAAGGGAAAACAGGGAAGAAACAAAATTATGTGGTGAAGTAGGGAGTTGGCCAGAAGCAATTGGGAAATGCCAGTTCAGTTATCACCCTGCTTCTCTGTACAAAACAAGCTATTTCCTTGCCAGAAATGTTTCCCCGAGTCCTTCCCACTTTGTGCAAGACAACCCTTGTTGTGCCAAACCCCAATTAAAGCCTGCACCTTACTGTTGAGAGATGAGTAAATTCAAACCAAGGTGAGCTCATAGGCAACTCAGGTATGAAACAGTTATTGACATGACAACAGAATTTTTGTTTCGGGAAGGATTATTGGAACAGATGGAAACAGGGACTGGTAGCTCTCCCATAGCTGGTCAGTCTGCGAGCATCACGACCGTGGTATGACTGCAGCCAGCAGAACTGCATTACTGCTGCTGAGTGGTGTAGAAGTTTGCTCTTATATTTCTGATACTCACATTCCAGTCAATGGTAGAGTAGAAAGGATGGCGCTTGATCTCTTCCGCCCCATCTGGTCCAGAACCTGAAAGATGCACCCGTGGAGTGCGTTGCATTAAACCACCGGTAAAGCGAAGGCCACTACCATGTATGCAACGCAGCCGGGTGTTACGGAGAACCTGGCTGTAGTTAAACAAGCCCATTAACCGAGCACAAGTGTGAACACGCTGCTGACCCGCGAGGATGTGAGAGGCCGTGGTACAGCACCAGGTGTACTGAGAAACCAAAAAATGTCTTACCTAATCTGTTGGCTGGATTCCTTTTGAAAAGGGCTCGCAGGAGGCTCTGTGCTTCAGAGCTCAGGAACTGTGGCATGCCCAGCTTTGCTCTGGAGAGGAAGTTATGCAATCAGTTGCAGGTTTAAAGAAGTCAACCCACAAGCCAACTGCAGCACCTCCACCCCCGAAAGTACAATCATCTGTTTGGCATTTACACTGCACCCTTCGAACTAACTGTTGATACAAAACCGCTTGCCAAATAATGCCATTAAGTTACGAGAACCCCCAAATTGCAACACGCGCAGAGAAAGAGCAGAAGCTCGCCTCCTGTACATACACGAGAGAGAAACTCCTCTTACTTGAGGATGAGGGTCATCGTCTCCTTACGATCCTTCCCCTGGAAGGGCAGCGAGCCGGTGAGCATTTCAAACTGGGAGGGAAAGAGAAGAAGGGGAGGTCACACGACTCAGCAAGTCTGAGGGTTGCGCAGATCCCACTGCACCTTCATCTGGGAGCTCGCCAAAGCTAGCGAAAAGCTTGCGAGCGATCAAAAGCCTAGCTCTAAAAAAGATCGCAGACATCATATTTTCTCAGAAGGAGCTCGGTTCACAAGGTTTGCAGAGCCTGCTCCTGCGGGAGCCCTCGGATTCAGCAACTGCCAGACGGTGGCACCAGATCTGCACAGACATCGACATCCCAGTGTTGGGGCCGACACAGACACCCCCACGCACCCCACACTGTGCACCCCACGCTGCCCACCCCAGCGCTCACGGGGACAACAGCCTCAGGAGCTCTGCCACCGCCGAGGAACACGCGTTCCTGGCTGGATGTCTGGACAGCCCGTTACAGAGCCCTTGCAGGGAGCTTGGAGAACATCCCCGGGGCAGCACATCTGCTAGACATGCAGAATCACGGAAGGGTGTTTCAGAGCTACCGCTGGAGCGGCTGCTGAGCCAGGTCCCCAAACACGCTCGCTGGGTACATACCATCAACACCCCGTACGACCACCAGTCAGCACTGTGAGAGTGGCCCTGGCGATTCACAACTTCTGGTGCCATGTATTCCACTGTCCCACAGAAGGAATAGGCTTTCTTCTCGTGGTCTATAGCCTCCTTACTCAAGCCAAAATCTACGTAAGAGAAAACCAGCATGCACCCACGTGCTCTGAGCAACCACTCAGAGCAGAGAGGCCTATGCCAAGTTCTGTATTTCAAGAACGAAGCTTGCTGGAGCACAAGGCTTTTGCAGAGGGCTGTACCTGTGAGTTTGATGTGTCCTTCTTCATCCAGGAGGATGCTACAGCATGAATGAAAAAATCGAGTTGTTAGTGTCTGCACTAAGTGGTGAGAACAAGCACGCACATCAGAGGCAGGTCTGAGATGCTCCCAGGATCCGGAGGAGAAATTTATCTGTCCCAGTGCTGTTAAGCTCCATCACCAAGATGTGAGCGGGACACAAAGCAGCTCCCTTCTCTCTACGCCCTCAACTTCACATTGAACGAATGACCCACACAGGTTACACCACCTTTGATCCCCCACATACCCCAGGTAAGAATAACCAGCTCATGCAGCTGGTACGCGTCTCTGCCGAGGCCCAGCCTGGTGCCTTTTCCCTCTGAAGGCTCTCAATTGCTTAAAGCTGGAGCCCAGGGACTGCCAAGGCTTACTGCCCAGACATGTGGTGCACACATGCTGCCTCCACAGCGCTCCTGGCCGTAACTGCTGATCTGAGGAGCAAAAGCCTTGTCAATTGGCTCTGCCACCTTCCATCTGGCTGGCCTCGGGGCATCCTTCAGCTTTGCCTTTGGGGAAGAAGGCTACACCATTTGCTGACTACAGGCTCGGGACTGAACCGAAGGACTCAGTTCCCTGCCTCAGCTGTGCCGCACGTACTTCTCTGGTTTGAGATCTCGGTATATGATTCCCAGGCTGTGCAAATGGTCAAGCCCCAGAGCCAGCTCTGCTAGGTAGAACTTCACGTCCTCCTCAGTGAACATGACCTGCGGGAAGGGAGAGGAAGAGGACAGGCGCTGGGGTTACAACGCTGGCAGCGGGACCACCTCCGCTGCACCCATGCAAGACCTTTCACATCCATGTTGCTTCCTCCTGCCCTTTCATACCTAAGTTTCCCAGGCTTCGCTCGCCATCCTGAAGTATCAGTTAAGCAGCAACACCAAAAAAACCAAACCAGGTTGCTAAGCAGCAGACAGGTTTTTAAAAACCACCTCATTTATGTTCACCAGGTTTCGTTCCCAGTGGTCTTCACCCGGCACAATTTCTTGTTACCCCTCCCATTCCCTGCCCTCGCCCTGTCCCAGCGAGGCGACACGACCAGCCGACACTGCAGCAGAACACGCTTCTCGCCTGTTTTTGCTCTTGACGTGATGCTCAGCAGAAGCTGCTGCAGAGGTGAGACCTGCCTCCTATGCTGCTGCTTTTCTGCCAGAGGAGAGGGTTCCTGAGACGTCTCTGGGCTAGCAGCAGGTTGGAGGTTGTTTCCACCCCTCTCAGAGACTTTGCAAGGGTCAATCGCTTCTCCAGGCAATTAAGGCCAGATGAACTGAGAGCCTCGGTAACCCCACCAGGATGCCAGAGCGTACCCACCTCTTTGGAAAGCCGAGTGAAAAGGTCACCTCCTCTGAGGAAATCCAAGATGAGGTACAGCTTCCCCTCCGTCTGGAATGCTGAAACACAAGCCGGAGCAGGAATCAGACCCCTCCGCTGAGGGAACGCTCCATGGTGTTACATTAATCACTTAAACCCCAATGGCTCCAGTTGTGCAGATGCCTTGCGTGGTTACTAGGTTAAACACAGGTAGGGCTCATTATTTGGGGTAAATGAGATAGCCTGTCCGTGACATTGAAATGGGAGCTCGCCAGCAGCACTCTGGGGCTGCAGAAAATCCTCATTTTATGGGGGGTTGGTTCCCTTTCAGCCAGTGATGCCCTACTGAAAGGGCTGTTTTCCCGAGGGAGGCACTGGTCACTTTACAGGGAAAGAAGCTGTCCTCGCCTTCCTCAGAGTCAGAGCATTAATCTTGCCAAACTCTGGATTGATTAGTTAACTCTGCTTTCTCAGTTTCTCCTAATTCAATGTTTTAAGCCCAAGGATTTGATGTTTAAACCTTTTCTCCCAGTCTATGCTCTGTTCCCCATTCAATACCTAGAGCGGGCATGGGACCAAAGACCTTTCCAGGAAAGGATTTGTGTTAAGGGGATTGTGAAGGCTCCAGAGCAGCACAGCCATTGAGGGATACAGACAGATCCAGGCCTCTTCTCCATTTCAGGTATCTCCAGAAGTCTGGTAGGCACCATGAGAGGCTCTCAGCATCCTCCAAGCAGCCTGCTGCTGGATGCCTCACGCTCATCTACCTGCTCATGGTGGGTGTGCCTGTAGTAGCATCTTTCTTTATTGTGCTTAAAAGCAGTCAGTGTCTGTTAAAAGCCTCCAGCCCCTCTCCCAGTGTCCCAACTAGCTCCACACTCACCGTAGTGGAGTTTCACCACAAAAGGATGGTTTACATCAGCCAGGATGTCCCTTTCTATCTTTGTCCTTACTCGATCACGCACTGTGGGAAGAAAGAGGAACAGCTCGGAGACAGAAAAAGGCACACAGTAGCCTGGTGTCAGCCTTGTCCCCAGCACTACGCCCTTTAGTACCAGGCAGCTTGAGCCAGATCTTTTCCCACCTCCAGCACTGCAACAAGGGTCTTTTAGAGACGGAGAGAAAAGGAGGCTGTTTGGCTGAGGTAAAGATACTTCTCCTTCACCCACATCACCCTGGGGCCAGCAGTGGCTGCTGTGACATTTCCCCAGTGCTCTTTAAGTTACGGAGGATAAAAGCATGGCAGTAAGAGTCTCCTACCTTTCAATGTCGCCTTCTTGAGCACTTTCATGGCATAGAGGTGGTTGCTGTCTGGCGGAGTTATTTTTCTCACCAAGAAAACCTGAAGCAGAAGAACACCACATTCGCCAAGCACTAAACATTAGCAGTAGGAGTTGGATGCCTCCCAGAGTGGCAAACCTCACGGTAACCCTAAGAAGCAGCTGGCCACAGGACTGCTAAGATGTACCTCAAGCTCTCCACGTGAAACCCCTTGAGGTTTTCGGGAAAGTGCTGCGTGTAGACTCCTCTCACCCCCCATCTCCAGCCATTACAGCACTCAGGCTTTTATACTGCACTTTTTTCCTCTCCTGTCTTCCACACCTTTTGCTGACTCCAGCAGTTCCCGTGGGGCTGTGGCTGATGCCTGAGAGCTTTGACTTAAAGCGCTGATGCTTCAATCTACCACAAAGCCTCCTGGGGACTTGCTAGTCCGACAGCCGGATCAACCCCTTATTGTTCAGGTCCTGCATCCTCTCTGGATTTTTACCTCCTTCCCTTCCCTGATGTCCCATTCTACCCGCTCTTAGGCAGCTTCAAAAAGACAACGCCTTTCTTTTGCATAAAGCCACTGCTGCATTTGCCCAGGCAACAGCACACGGTCCTGTACAAGCCCCCACTGTTAGCGCTGGTAACTGATTGACGTGAAGTTGATTTAATGTGTGAGCGGATGGTCTGTAAGAGAACTGGATTATTTACACATTGATATAGATGAGAGTTACAGGCTACTTCCTTTCCCCCTTCACAGAAGGGAAACTGGACCGTAAACAGGGGCCAAAACCAGTCCCTGGCACACAGCATCATTTCTGAGAAGAGAGGAACATGCCCGAGTCCTCCAAGTCCTCAATTCAACTGACAGCTTGGCAGCCAGCTAGAGAGCTGCAGGAGGTCCTTCTGCCCTGTGTGCCACCTGCATTCACGAGCAGGATACTACTCCTCTCCTCCTGATCATCTGAAAAAAGAGTTACAGAGGAGCTTCGGACACACAGGCTGGCCCTTATGAGAAGAAGGCATCGCTACAGTTGCCTTTCAAGTTGGAAGCAACCATTTGCTAAGTGGGCTCCTCAGTCAGATTCTCACGATCTGTTGGGATTCAGGAAAGTGGTTTTGTAGGGGACAGTCCCTTTTGTCATCATAATCATTTATCTGGCATGACACGTAGGAAGAAGTGAACTCACCTTGCCAAAAGAGCCCTGTCCCAGCACCTTCAGGAGCTCAAACTGGGAAGGATCGGCTTTCTCGGAGCCTTCCTTCACATGGTGCGTGATGTTGATTTCTTTCACAACACCTTCGCCCTGAAAAAGAGGGGACACGGTTGACTGGGAATATACTCCTGACCAAGGGAAAGCAAGCCTTATTGGATTAAGGAACAAGGATTGTAGCTACAGACTCAGAGGAACGACATCTGAGAGAACCATAAAAGTTGGTGCTTGTCACAGGTATCTCCTGGCTTCAACATCTGGAATAAATAAGTGATCAGTAGGCTTGCACCAGGCAGCCTTGTTAAATATCCAGCGCTCTCCCCAAAGGCTCCGCTCCTCGCTCCGCAGGTGTTGCGTTTCTTTGAACTGCGTTTCAGAAGAGTGCTGGAAAAGCACCTTGCTTTTTAAGGCACTGGTGGCAAAACCAGGAGTGTTTATGCCACTAAAAATCCCACAACACAAAAATACGGCTCTGTTGTCAAAACACGGCCAGGGCTGGCAAAAATCAGACATGTTGGAGCCCATCTGCTCAGCAATCTGAGCAACTCTGCAACATAAGTCTTAGTGCATCTTCAGCACATACAGATGATGCTTTAACAGACTCAAGTCTTCAAGAAGATTGAGGGGAAGCCAAGGTCTCTGGCACACATTTTGTTTAAAACACATTATTTTATTTAAAAAAAATAAGGAAGAAAAAGATATTTAATCAGCAGTATCTAGAATAAACTCAGCAACGGAGCACACAAGAAGAGCCACAGATGCTGAGGTGATGCTGAAACACCTCCTTTCCCCAGCAAACCTTGTCCATCCCTCCGGTGCCTAAGGCCCAGAGTTCAGCTCAACAGAAACACCTTGTGCTGCTTTCTATTTGCATCCCAGATATAAAGAGACTTCTTATATGACTGTGCCTTTCCCTCTACTTCTCTTGATCATACCTAGCCAGTATATCTGTACTTAGGTTTCCTCTGAGCTTGACCTGTTCCAGCCCCTCTCCCGGCTGACCACGGGCAGAGCCCACAGGGCACGCTGGACTCAACGTCCCCCTTCTACAGACATGAATCTTGCTCAGGCCAGAAATCCCATGGAGCTGCACATCTTGTAAGGGCAAGTCCAGGCTTCTTAGCACTTCAGACCCACGTTATCCAGTGTTAGACATCATCTGGTTGCTATTTGGACCTGCAGGCCAGCAATTGTGTTCCAAAGGGCATTAAACTCGGTTGCTCTCTGACCCTAGGACAGATGTGGTCGTCAGAGGCTGCCAGAAAGCTGGAACTACTATTTAGTTTTTCCCCTTGCAGAGTCAGGGGAAAAAAAAGTTACGCTTTGTTTTCTAAAACTACTCAGATGCTCGGTCTGGAACCCACCTAATCAAAGCAGCTTTTAAAAACAACAGGAACCAGGTTTCAGGCTCTGCCTCTCCTCTGCACCCCAGCCCACTCTCCACCCTCCCACCACCTTCTCGGGGAGGGTGGCCTTGCCAAGCGCCCGCGGATGTGGTTGCCTACCTGCACCGAGCACCCTTCCCTTCCCGCTCTCACGCTTGGCTTTTCTCTAGATTAGGAAGTGGCTTTGTTTCCATGTTGGTAGCTCTGCTCTCTCAAGATCCTGCGTTATCCAGACACTAAGACCTAGCAGAGAAGTCCACGCTCTCAGAGGCACAGCACGTACAGCCCGAGCAAGGGGAGAGGGCAGGAGCTCCCCCCGTGCTATCCTGCCTTTTGCTGGTCTCAGTGATCACAGACAAGAAAGATCTTATAATCCCTGTAACAACAAGTTTTCACGTTCCATATGATCTCCCAGCTTAAATCAGCCACCTTATACTTCTGGTTTCATTTGGAGGCTCAGTCCGTGGCAGACAGCCGCTGGTTAGGAACAGCTCCCCACTTCTGGCCATGAGCCTGAGCCCGAGTCAGCCAAGAGGTCTCCTCCTGCTACTCCTTCCACGTTCCTCAGCTCTCCCGGGAGCGACCCCTCAGCAGGGAGAGACCCGGGGATGGACCAGTGGAAGTTGTAGGCTCCTTCCCTCCCCACCATCATCACGAAAACGCTAGGAACAAGGTCTACAGAGCATCAGCGCTTGTACAACTGTGCATATTTCACCCTGTAGCATCCCACACCTATGCAGGGAGGAACACTTAAACCAAACTGCTCTATCCACCTCCAAGGCACCTAGACTGGACCCATCCTCCTACCACAGCTCTTCAGGAGCTGCGGAGCGACGTATTTTCACAGCTGTGGGAATTCTTCGCCTTGGCCACCAGCAAGACCCAGTGTGTTTTACTGCAAGTGGTTTCAGCAGCCCAGGCTGGGTCTGGAGGCAGGCAGAGATTTGCATACGCAGCCTGCCAGCCAGACCACCTCAGCAAACACACATACATGCCAACCAGACCAAAAGGGGCATCGGCGGAGACAGTGTTGATAGCTTTCTGAGAAGAGCTTTGAGATGCCATTTGGCATCTTGCTGACACAAGGGAGGTTTCCTCCCATGGACTCATCCAGTAACTTGCAATTCAGCAGTTAGGACTCTGGAGACCAGCTCCTACAGCCTGTTTAGCAGCACACGAGAACAAGTCTCCAGCACAAAAGCACCTGCATGCCACCGAGCTGCAGCACAAACAGGCTTTGCTTGCATCAAGATAAGTTTCTTACAATAGCGCCATTACGCAAATTATCCCAGAAGGCAGAAAAAGAAAAGCAAAGCAGAGCGCTCCGAGTATCCGTCGGAAGCATCAGCCCACCTGGATGAGCAACCAGCGAAGCGAAGCGAGCTAGCGGCAGTACTGACCGGGCTGGAGAGCTGGCCGGGGGCAGGCAGCTGCAGGCTGCAGGGCTTGGTTCGATGTTTCCTCTGCAGCCAGAGCGTGAGGAACGCGCAGATGCGAGGAAGTTTGGGGTCCCTCTCCATTCTCCCATCCCGATCAACATCGCACAGCCCCAGTAACCGCCACCCCCGTGAGCTCCCGGGGAAGCACGGCCGGCTCCCGGGGATCAGGGAGGCTCCCGCGGCGCTGCATGGACGCCCCACGCTTGAGGTTGCCGGATGGAGGAGATACAGGTGGTTAAAGCCCAGCTGGCAGATGCGCAGTGCAGACAAGCGACTCGGTCGCACGGAGGCAAGTTCATGCTCCCACTCCCCAGCAACAGCACTTGTGGTTGGGGCTTTTTTTTTTTTTTTCTGGTTTTGTTTTTAAAAAGAAAACTAATCTCAACAGCTCCTTGTTCACATTTGGGTTCCCTCGTTCAGACAAGACGCTGACAGAAAACATACATGGTCTAGTTAAAGTGACTTCCATCTAATGCCCCATGAATCTCATGTCAGGCTGTGATATTTGGGGGTATTTCCATAACAGGGGAATATTCTGAGAAGCCGCTTGCTCTTTCAAAAGGAAGATAAAACCTCATGAAACCCCACACAGAAGTCTGACACCACCTCAGAAAGCTGCACATCTCTTTGCTCTCACACCGGCACAGGGATGATGGGTCACCCATGATGGGATTCAGGGCGCATCAATCCCATGGGCAAATCCTCTGGCATCACTAGGGTTTGCACCTAGTCCTTCGTTTGCTTTCTGCTGCACAAGAGTCCTTGCCGTGGACACTGGAGTTATCTAAGAGCCACCCTGGGAAGTTGCATGCGAGGTATTTTTAAGGGCGTTTCTGATGCAGACAGCTTCTGACCTCCCTACTGCTCGGATTTACGGGCAGGACAGAGGAGAGGTATTTAGATCACTTATGCCTCCTTCCCCCTCCAAGCCTGTTCCCCTTTGACCTTTCCATTGAGTCAGGACAGACAGCAGCAAGACCCCAGAGAGTGCAGGTGAGAAAGAAACCTCTTGAAATGAGCAAAAAGACACCCACTACCTTTGTGACTAGAAATAACTCCGTGTCAGCGTTGATTTCTGAATTTCTCCAGAGTGCAGAGTATGAAAAGAGGATCTTGGTTTGGACCCAGAGAGACTACTTATGACTGTCTTGCCTCCTCCGCCCCCATAACGTGCTCTTTGAGAAATGATAACGAAAGAAACAAATGACTTAATACCAGCGAGGCAGCTGGTCCCAGCTCCACAGAGGGAACCTCAATAGCTGATGAGGTCCAAAGCAAGGGAGCTGGGAGTAGGTGCCAGAGAGCAGCATGGAACAGCACCGTGCAGCCGCTGAGCGCAAGTCTCCCGGAGACTCGGTTCATACTGACACCTCCTTCATTCCTCCACAGTCCCAGTGAAGCAGAAACCGCGTCCACAATGTGCAGTCCCAAGATGAGCATCGCCGCTTCCAAGGAAGCTTTACGTTGCTCAGCGAAGCGGTGCAGGAGCTGCAGCCAGCCAGCTCTCTGCGTGTGGGCCTGGCAAGATCTGATCAACCTTGTCCTGACCAAGACAATTTGGTATGTTGTGTTATCAGGCACTCAGTGCGGGAACAGGAGCCTCAGAAAAGCCATCAAAAAACCCCGCTGTACGTCCACGCAACTAAAACACTGGAGAGCCCGTCCCAGCAAGCTGACAAGATCAGAAAGCCACAGGAGACATAAATGACAGCACGGAAAGGGGTTTGGTGTGGGGAGGAAGGAGGAGGAGGATGAAGTCAAGTTCAGGATGTCATATGAGCAAGTGAGTAATAGCTGTTTTCTGTATTAGCAGTCCCACCTAGCTGAGACAGGCTGGTAGCGACGTGCTGCAAGAAAGGGTTTGGTTTTCAGAGAGGTCCTTGCGAGCTCTGCTTACGCTCCCGCGTACGTGGGACGACCCGTCATGGGACAAAGCGCAAACTAAATGCATGAGTCTCCTTGAGGTGCACATCTGCAGCAGGCTCTCTTACCTTGTCTGCCGAGTCCACAAGGTCTTTCTCTATCCAAGTGATGTCTGATTTTGCCTGCGGGACAATAAATGAGCGTCAGCACACAGGGGCCGTGATATTCCGCTAAAGTTTTCCCAACGAACTTGTTTAGCAAGACCAGGCGAGCTGTTTACAGTCAGTGGTGCTGTCCCACCAGATATCCCTCCTCAGGACGCGATTCTGAGCTGTTTTGGTGGCTCCAGGAGAGCGGTTGGAGCCAGCTGCTGTTAAAGGCTTTGATAAACTCTGACGGGCGGTGGAGAAGGACACGGTGCTGGCGCTTGGTTACACATGTTCCCCAAGAATCAGAGCACCACCACCAAGGAGAGATAATTAATTTCTGGCAGGTTGATTAATGTCTAGATCAGATTTTACTCTCAGCTACACCTGGACAAACTCCAAAAGCATCTGTTCTGGTAGTGGTGTCCTGGGTCTGCAGGGAAGTTTGCCACCCCCATGGCAAAGAGAGGGCTTCTCTCCAGGGGCAGGTTCAGCGTTTCTAAAGCAACCAGGAGGAACATATTCAAATACCAAAACTCACCACATCCCTCGAGGGCAGGGCAGGGCCAGCCCAGCTGCTCTGACAGGTCCCTGAGCAGCATTAGAAATGTCAGTTTGTGCTGCCTCTGGGGCCAGATGCAATTCTGTGAACCCTTACAGGGAGAGATGCAGAAGCATTTCAAGGGAGCTGAGAAAAGAACTGCTGCTCAGCTAGGATATGGCTCTTTCTCCCCCCAAAAAACTCAGACTTAAGAAGTAAGTTTTTGGAATGTCGGAGCATAGATCCCCAAGCCTGCTGTATTTTAATGATCGTACCTAGATCTGCTACAACATCTAGGTGCTCTTTCACCTGTTTTTTAGATAACGAGCTAAGTCGGAATACAAAAATCACCCCCAAAAAATCAAATTAGATTTGAAACATTTCCTCCAAGAGGTTCAAGTCTTTGGCTGCGGATGAGATAAAACTCCTGTGACTGCAGACAGAAGGGATCTGAGAGAGACTCGAGCTGTGACTTCTCTTGTGTCTTTTCAAGCAGTTTGTCAGCACGATGGAGCCCGCGGCGCTGGCAGGGCTCCTCGGCGCCAGCAATGTCAACCGGGTGGGCGCAGCGCGAGGTAGAGCGACCTGAAAGTAGGACAGGAGCTACGGAGAGGCGAGAGAAGAAAAAGCAAGCCTTGAGGGAGGGGAGGAGCTGCGTGAAAACAGCGAGATTAGAGTTAAGAATTAACTGATTTGCAGCTCCGGAAGGACTGAATCAGATCGGAGGGGGCCCTTGCAGTCGCCTCTTCCCTTTCCTCCCCTCCATCGCTCTGCCCCTGCTGCGGGAGCAGCCAAGATCTCTTTGGGTCTGGGAGAAGGTGGTTGTCCTGCTGCCGCAGTGGGAAGCGGATGCCCGGGGCAGCCGGCTGACACATCTACCAAAGCCACAACTAAACCCCTTCCCGAGCACCCAAAAGCAATCACAAAAACCTCAGCGGTCCCCCCCAGCCCGGGGATCACACCCACCCACGGGGAAACCAGCTCCTTCCCGGCTCCTTCGCTGCTCTGACCAGCGAGCAGGCACCAAACCTGCCTTGGATGGGGATGGATTGATTTCTCTCCCACAAGCATGGATCTCTCTGCAGGTCCACCCTACCAGCACAAGACACTGCTCCTGCGAGCTACCAGCCATCTTCTGACACCCACAGCCTCGCGGGAGGCCATTTTACAGAGATTCCTGCACCCCCGGGAAACGGTATTTGCTGCTCCTGGAAACTAAAAGGACACCCCCGGCCACCGGCCGGGTCTGAGCCCAGGAGGTCGCTGAAGTCAGAGAAGGAGACAACTTCTTCTGAACTTCCCAATGCCGCCTTCGAACTGCGCAGATGGCTTAGTCATCCTAGATCAGGGGCTGGGGACATACATACAGTTTGGTTTTTTTTTTTTCCCAACACCAAGTTCGAAATACAAGTCCTCCTTCCTACTTTCCCCTTTTTTGAGGAAGGATTTTACGAGCCAGAAGCCAAGAGACAGGTTTGTTTTTGCTCGCGTTTTGTCACTTTGCTAGTTGAGACAGTCACATCTAAATGCAAGGGGGAAAAAAAAAAACCTGCAAGAGCTAGAAACAGATTACGCTTTTGGCATTTCACTTCCTATTCATCAACAACTAACCAGAAGCTGTTTTAATTTCTGTTGCTTCAACACATGCTCTGGTCCCAAAACACTCCCAAATTCTGGCAGCACCTAGGAAAGACACTTCTTAGAAAGCAGTTTTACCATCAGAAATGCCTTTTCCAAAAAAGAAGTCAGTAATTAAAACTGGATAAGGTCTGGCTTTCTAAGGTCAGGCGATTCACCAACTTCTTGCGTCCTGCAGAAGAGACAGAGCACAGCACTGTACGCAGAGCAGATATTTTATCAGCTAGACACTTGCCTCCTGGATCCTTGGCTTGCTGCGAAAGAGGAGCCTCAGCATCTCCAGAGCTTTAGGCTGCTATTCTCCCATACTTTGCAAGCTGGCTTCTGAACTTAGAGCACTCGGCAGCACCCAGACCAGCATGAGAACCCCGAGTGTAGTAGTTACGTCACTGGGATGTATTTTGGGAGTTTTCGCTGAAAGGAAACTGCGGTTTCGTATGGGGAAATTGCATTGTGTGGCGATGGCTGCACAATACCGGCAGCCAAATGAGAACACTGGATGGCTTTACGGGTGCTTAGGCATGGCTCTTTCCATCAGCAAATCTCAGCAGGCTTTTCAAGAGGATCAGTGTAGTCCCCCATGTCACAGACAGGAAAACAGGCATAGAAAGAACAATTTCAGCCACCACACGAGGCAGCAACAAGCAACTGAGAGTCCGTGTAGCTTTCTTCCCCAAAGTTACGATGCCCCTCCTCTGAGCGGCACAAATGCCGAGTCCAGCACAAATATTCTCCCTGTAGGATCAGCCGAATGGCAGGTCTCCAGGGAAGGAGCCAGGAGGAGGCAGCTCCTGCATCCTTCCCTGGTTTATCCCTGCCCTGTGTCAGAGTCGCCGCCCGGTCATCTGCTCTATCAGGTCTTTGGGACGCTGCTGCGAGGCCCCACGTGAGGTTTGCACACTGACATCTTACGGGAGGGTTGCACAATCCTGCCCGCTTGCTCAGGGCTCAGCTCCTGCACCGTGACTCTGCTCTGCACCCTGCTCCTCTACAGGGATGCCTTAATACAGCCAGAGCGGGAAGGAGGTGGGAATTGGCCAAGTCGGGCAGCACAGACGCGGGGACTGGAGCGGAGAGGGAAGAAGGGCTTCAGCACTGTGGCTCCGAATCAATTGCCTCCCAATTTCTGTCTGCGGGGAAAAGAGTGAGCCACATGCTCACTCCCAGTTCCCGTCAAGAGGCCATCTGCATGTCATCTATGCAAAACAGATGCCCTAGATGGTTTCAAAAGTTACCCAGCTGTTTCACCAGAGTCACTGCAAGGTCCTTTGCTGTTTTACAGAATCCCTTTAGCTGTCCCCACTCTGTACCTTAAAAAAGTCACAGTTCCTGCTGAACTTCCTTCCAGATCCATGCAACTTTTGCAGCTGTTAAGTTGCTTAGCGCTGCCCTGGACTGCAGCATTCGAACTGCTGCCAGGCTGCAGGTGTGCCTACCTGGAGCATCCCGATAGCTCTTTCCCACTCCTACAGCCTGTTTCCCAGGGGGGGAATCGCTCCTTCCTCAGTGGCAGGAGGCACAAGGGATCTCGGAACAATTCTGCAGCAGAGAAACACAGAAGCTGGAGCTTACGTTTGGGCAGCTACAGCTCGTGCGAGGAATTAAAGCAGCTGCAGAAGGCAGGCATGCTTCAGTGTGAGATGGGACCATGCCCTGGTTTGTGGTCTGGCCTCTCTTTTGATCAGTTTTCTGACCTGTGTGTTAATATGGGCACAAAGAATTGCATCCTCACCTCGTCCTGCCTTGCCAGGGACCGAGCTCAGCCTACCTGTCCCTTTTCTCCCCTAGAAACAGCGCTTTGAATTCCTGAGGCTTTCCACAAGCAAGAGTCCCATCCTGAAGTCCCTCTGCCAAACCTAGAGACCATAAACCAGTCTTGGCCAGCAGCAGAAGCCATCGGCTCTTCACTTTGGATGCAGTTAACAGCCGTGGAGGGAAAGGCTGCTGCAAGAGTGCAAACCTCCATTGCTTCGCTGTCTCTGCTCCCAAGAGAAGGGACCAGAACCAAACAAACAGGTAACAATCCCAATATACGGCGATAAATCTAAAGCAAGAAGCATAAACCAAAGGAAACTGCGGTGCAGGCAGCTGCATGCGAAGAGGCAGGTTGTGGGTCTAAGGGCAAGAGACACGTGGGCTGAGCCGAGGCAAGAGCCTTCCTCCAGCACACTTCCAAGTGACCTTACACATCCCGGGTGAGTTTGATGCTTTTAGGGCAGGATTAAGTCGCCTCTAGGCCTTATTCCATATTTTTGAAGAGGAAGAAGTTGGTGGCAGAAGTGGGTTTGCCAATTCTGTTCTTTCTGTTCCTGCACCCACGGGTCCTGGGAGAAGCGAGGTGACGCTGTCTGAGCGGCGGCGGGCCAGACGCTGGTACCGAAGTGCCAAGACCCGGCTGCAAACTCTGCGTGAACCTGCTGTCATTGGCACATCAGTCCTAAGAAAGACGATCCCCAAATCCAGTGGCGCCAGATACAAATGGTTCCCAGTGCACGGTTTAAAGATGCCGTAATTCAATTCTGTGTCAGCAGACAAGACCGTAGGGCTAAGCTCCAGCAAGTCCCAACATCAGCTCCATCAAACAGGACGCTTGCTAGCCCTACAGACTGAAAGCAGAATAACCAGGGACTGCCTTTGCCTCCTGCCAGGGGCCAGTTACATCCCACCGAGCACTGGGAACAGCATCGGGGAGGGAAGGATCAGGCTTTCATAAACAGGACAGTGATGGTGTGAAAGAGACAGCTGCTGCCACGTCAATACGCTTCGGAAGCGGGACTGGTGCCCCCGTGCTAGGCCAAAGGGATGTCTCAGCAGAGGTTTCGGCTGCTGCCCAGGAAGCACTGGATGAAGAATACGTCTACTGCATGCAGCGGCCAGGGCTGCAGCTCGTGCAGACCCCTCCAGTGCAGACTGCTCCTGGGTGCCGGCGTCACGAGTGGCAGCCGCACACCCCTGAACTTTTGCGTGAAGTTATTTTATGCAGTCTGCTCCAGAGCAATAACCTACCTGCAGAGCAGCAACTCCCGCTCTGCAGGGAGCTTGAAATAAATGGGAAACAAGAGATGCCGCAGCTTTGCAGAGGAAGCAGGTCTGCTTTTTGCTGTTGTAAAGAGCAGAGAGGCAAAGGCTGCTCTGTCTGGAACTTTTTTTTTAAGTGGTGGTTCTCAAAAAGGGGAACAAACAAAGAAAAGAAACCTCCCCAGCCACTGCCTCCCCTCCTGCAAAGGCCTTATTTGGGCAAGGCTGACGGTTGGTCTCTTTTGCAACCAAAGAATTGGCCAGAACCACGTACTTTTGTCTGCACTTCTTTGGTGGATGACCTGCAGCGCTCCTGGGAGCCCCCAGACTTGGCCCAGCCTGAGAAATCCTGTGGGATACTTGTCCCTCAGCAGCACCATTCTTCCCTGAGCAGAGACACCCTTGCAAAGCAAAGGGCTTCAGCTTGCGGTACCTGTGTCTGAACGGACCCACCAGCCAGCACGGAGGACGGACTGGACCTCTTTAGAGAGACGGGATGGAGAGGAGGGAGCTGTGCCTCGAGGCAGAGCCATTTTGACACGAGAGGAAGCGCTGCCCACAGCAACGAGATGGTCGTATCAGCAGCTGCAGATTTTAACTCACTTTGTTGCCATCCGCCGACTTCCAGGAAAGCAAGGCAGGCGATGCTAACTACCCCCACAGGAAACCTCCCCTCTGAGCGATGCCTCTCGAGAAGTCTGCAACTGCTCCGGGACCTCTCGGGAGCTGAGAAATGTCGCCCTGTACCTGTGCTACGTGCACGTCCGGCACGTGGTAGGGTCACCACGTCAGCCCACCGCCGCTCCTGGGGCTTTGCTGGGAGGGGAGAGCAAGAGCTAGGTTGGAGCAAGCAGGTGCTGCTACTCCGTGTTTATCAGGAAAGGAGACGTTTCCTGGCCGGCTACTCGCTACAGCTTAGAAGAGAAGTTGAAAACAGAAGTCCATCCAAGCAGAACATTTTGTGAGATCGTACCGATCTCATTCAACTGCTGAAGTTAAAAAACACACCTGGGAGAATTCAAGAGTTTCACTCTATCTAATTAAGCGGGCATTGCGGTATCAAGGTTGTATTCAAAGATTAAACACCAAAGCCATCTCTCTCGTGCTTACACATACCACACACACAATTAAAGAAGAAAATAATAATTTGAAACCTCAAGCAGATTTAAAAACCTCTCTGCCCAAGAGAAGACTCTGTCCTGTTCTCCCGCACATGTTCCAACGGGTTTAATCCCAGCCCACGCTCCCTGGGCCGTGCCAGCTCCCTCGGCCCCACAGCTGCCCTCCCTTCCAGGTATGAAACCTTGCGGGCTCCGGTTTTCCCACTCCAGCATCATCCCAAACATCACCGATCCAGCACCATTGCAGGGCTGCCTACTCAAAGCAAAGGTCTGAGCACCATTTCATTGCAGTCTATAAGACAGGTTTACTTTTGCTTAGTATGTGCATGCCCACATCTGCAAAAGGTCGAGGAGAAAAGACATGAGACCTCTCACTTGAGCTCCTCAGCCACTTCCAGCCACACTCGGAGCAGGAAAAGCTGCGGAAGAATTCAGTCGTGGGGGCTTTATAAAAGCAGGTGGCAGATGGAAGGAAGAGGTGAGCCCATGCCCCTATGAGACATCAGAGAATCAGCAACAGCTTTTGCAGGAGGAGCACAAATGCTTGGGGTCATGGACAGAGCTTAAAAGAAGAGGGAGATTCTTAGAGCAATCCAAGAGGATCTGCAGGGAAAGAGACAGACGGCTTCGTTAGTCCTTTAAAGTAAACTCACGCTGAACAAGGGCATTTGCTGTTTTGACAGACAAAAGCCTCGGGAGGCAGCCAGAGCCGGGGGAGGCAGGGCCCACCACGGGGCGGCTTTGAAGATGGAAGTCTTGGACAAAGTCACTTCTACAAACACAGCTAAGGAACACCAGAGACTTCGGCAACTGGAACTTCCCGATAAGTGGATAAGGACGGGGGCGGATTCCTGGCAGGAGCTTTCCTGCTAGAGGTTTGCAGGAAGGGATTACTGAGAGGGAACAGCGCTGCGGTGGAAAAGAGGCACGTTTCACCCTACACCATCTCCGAGGACTGTTTTATTGGTCTCCTGAAAAACAAAACAAACCAGAAACAGGGGAGGGAGAAGAGAAGAAACCCAGGACACGCAGTCAGACCTCTGCACAGCGAGGCTGTCGGTAACGCTGGCATCTAGAAATCCTGCTCATCGGCACAAACTCTTACGGGGCCAAGACAGCTGGGAGAAGTGAATGACCAACTCCATCGTGGCACGGATAACGCCAGGAACCTCCCTCCGTATGGCTTAAACCAAAAGCCTTAGACTCCGAGCATCCTAGAGTACTCTGCTGTCTTCCTCGGGTTGATTCCTCTCCACTCAGAGAGGCAGCCAAATGTTCAGTCCAAAATTAATTTGGTCACCCTTGGGAAGGACTTTGCTGCCACTCCGAGCAGCAAGCTTGGCTCCCTGCAGTGAGGGTTATAAGCAAATCCCTAAAAAGGGAAAACTCAGACCAAGACAGCCCAGTTTTACCCTGTTTGGTGTGTAGATGGAGCAGAGTTCCACCCTTTTTCATGGGCCCCTTCTCTCTCCAGCAAGTTCACTCCTCTTGTATGCAAGAAAGTGCCCCACATCACTTTCCGTGGAGGTGGATGGAGCTGTCACGGGGAGGAGACACTGCGAAATGCTAGAGGCCGCAAACAGACACCAGCACGCTCTGGCAACGGGCAGGAGAGCAGCAGTAACAGAGCCCGGGACTTCCCGGCAGAGCGCGGTGGGACAGCGGTGACAGGTACGGGTGTCTGCAGCCATGGGACAGGCTGTGTCACCCCCAAAGGGGCTGAGAGCCCCCGGGGACCCTGCCAGGCTGGCTGCCCGGCCACCGCTCCCCCTCGAGCACACTCCAGCAGGTGGCACTCGGAGCATCTTTAATGCCCAAAATGTGGTTTCTGTTCTGAAACAGGAGGGTGAGAGCCAGAAGGACCCGTTTGGTAAACACCCATTTCATAAACACCTCTGTGGGAAGATTCAGCACCCCTAAAACAGGGGGGCTCTAGGAACGGATCAAGGGATAAGATGTTTTCTCACGCAAAGCCTGAGGCTGGAGGAGGGAGAAGGCAGAAGCAGAGCTCCCATGGCAAGGCAAGTCCTTTTGCTTCACAGTACCCTTTTTGATCTGCTGTTACCCGACTCATTTGACCAGCAGCACCGAAATACCTGCTTTACGCCAGGGAGCTCGGGTCCCTTGTGGGATGGAGAGAGCAGGGAGGCTCAGGCACAGGCACTCCCCGATCTCCTCCCTGCTCCTGGCTCTCTCCAGGGGCATTCTGGCACCAGATCCTGCAAGTTTCTTTAAAAAAAGGAATAAAAAAAATAAACCTCTCCACCCTTTCCAGGCACTACAAGCCACAGCTGGCCAGGATCAGCTGACAATGAGCAGTTTGGACTCAAGATACAAGCTCAGGCAAAACATCTTCCCAAATCCCACTGAGACTTTCCGATAGCTCTCCTGTGCCACTGTAGCGTGCCGCGGAGCCGCGAGAGAAGCACTCACAGCCGGCAGGACTTTGCACCCAGTGAAATGAAATGCCAGAGAGGAAAACACCTTTAACTTCCAGGAGATAAGGAAACTACTTAATTACGCAGCTTTCACAGAACAAATTAGTCTCCATTTAGAAAGTGCAGAGGATACCACCTCCCCTTCCTGCACCCCTGCACACATTTCCCAGCAAGGAGGAAAGGTCCACTCTCACCAATTTGGATCAACCCATGCTTTGGTGTTGGTAAAACCAGGATACCATGGCCCAGGCTTTTCTAAATGAAGAATATTACTCTTAGGAACCAGCATTAAAGCACTATCCTCCATCTAGGCACGATGCACTTTTGCTACTTTCGGTACAGAAGATGAAAACCCTTTCTAAATGAATTATAAAATATAACACTGGTTTCACAATGAGAACCGAGACGTGTTTGCTGCCCCTGGAGTTATCGTGGGATGTGGAAACTATTCTCTATCACAGGAACGCAGGAATTCCATACTCCTCCCACAGCACACATGCTGCCGACGGTTTTCTTGTTGCAAGACACATGAAAAGTGGTCTCAGGACCTGGTAAAACCTTTGCTTGGTACCTACCAGGTTTCGGTACGTGGAATAACTCAGCTCTCTCCCACCCTGTGGGAAGGATACGATCCACGAAGGATCTCTGTGCGAGATACATTGAGAGAAAAGCGATCGTCTTATTTTCATGGTGGCTCTGAACTTTATCAATGTTAAAAAACAAACACATCCAATACACACCCTGAGCTGTGTCTTACCAACACCCCAGCGAGAGCGTACAGGACGAGCGCCTGCCATAGCAAAGCACAATTTTTCATTTAATGCTTGTAAAAAATACGGTAGCAGCCAGCGGCCGCCCCCTCCATGGCTCAGCCACGACACGTGTGCTGGGGACAGGACCGTAACGTGAAGATCACTATCCATCCCCTTCCCAAACATCACAGTACAGGAATTACAGTCACCCTGACACTGGGAATAACATGTTTTGTCCTGTTCCCCTAAGATACGAAAAATGCTATTTTAAGGAGGTTTTTCCCCCCCTCTGTCCATGCGGAGACCCCGGGGGTCCCCTCCCCGTGCTGCTGCACAAAAGGAGTGACCCCCCCAAAGACCCCCACTGACCCCAGCCCCGGTGCTCTCTGGCTGGCGCGGTGACGGTGCGGAGCCATCGCCTCCCCCTCTCTGTAAGCAGACACCGCATATTCCCGACCTGTAACCAGGCCAGCCCGAGCTGTCCGGTTAAATACACCTCCCCGATGGCGAGGAAATCAATACCGCCGCGTATCAGAGTGCTTACGGGAGCACAAAAAGATTGTGTTCGCAGTCCGTTCCTTATTCCCAGAGCCACGCCAGAAGCTTTGCCAAGACCAAGGTTTCAAGTACAAACGAGGGATAAACACCCTCATTTTCCATATCCGAAGGGGTGACATTTCCCGGCTGCACACTCCAGGACTGGCGAGGGAAGGACCCGGATTTCATGCCGCAGTTGGGAAACCCATTTTGCCTCAGAGCATCGTTGCAATGAGATCAGCTGGAGTTTCTGGGAGGCAACGCCGTCGGGGCAGCCCCCGGCACACAGCGAGTGGCTTTTCCCAAGGGCGAAGGAGAAGAAGGGCTCCGGGCAAGGCAGGAGACCTTAGAGGGTAGCTGGGGCTCAAAGCTCTCTGCGTGCAAGGTTTGCAAGCGCTGCTTGTCCCCCCACACTCACAGCGCCCATGGGAGCTGCTCGTGCTCTCTGTGCCATCGTGCTGCTCCATGGGACGGTCCCCAGCGTCCCCCAGCCCCGTGGCAGCCCCTGGCCAGCAGCACAGTGCAACCAGGGGGGGAAAACAGTTATTGCAGCTTCACCTGGAGCTATGGAAGGAATTTACTGCTCGTGTCAAAACTAGGCTTTGCCTTCCAAATAAAGCTGAGGCTTGTAAAGCTGCAGGAGCTTCAGAGAGACTGCTTGTGTGTGCAGGGAGAGTCCCGGATCGGTATAGGAGCCAGCCGTGGAGCCAGTGACGCCCCAACAAACCCAACCAAGGGGACTCAAAGCTCCCAGTTGCCGGAGTGGCATGCTCCAGAGACCCAAGCCCACTCTGACCCCTTCAAAAATCAAATGTGAAGAAGTTCTTTGGTTTGAGCTCTTCGGGGTTCTCTTCAGCGCCTGCTGTCCCTGGCACGGAGGGAGCTGCCACCACCCCATCCCCTGCGGCCGGTCTCCATCCAACCTTCCCTCAATCAGAGAGAGGAGCCTGCGGCTCCTCCATCCCTCCGGGGAAGCGCCGACAGAGCTCTGGCCTCGCTCACGCTTCCTCCTGGGTCCACAAAGAGCTTGACTTCAGCAATCCCGTGCCCTCTGCCCCCCCAGCTCGGACAGTGGGGAGAAGCCTGGCTGAGGAGGGGCTGGCAGGAGGATCCCTTGCTTTGCTGCAGGCTCAAGAACTCTTAACTCTGATGGGGAGGTGGATGACACAGGTTTCCTCCAGGTACAGCACACAGTAAAAGATTTTTTTTTCCCCAGGAAAAGAGGCTTTCTGGAGACAGAGCTTGAGGCAGTTTCTATTAACCCACGAGGGGGATGGAAATGGAAGAGAAGAAACCGGAGCAGTTTTGATGGGTCGGCACGCCATGCGTGAGGGCTGTTTGAGCGCCGCTCGCCAGCTCTGCAGACTGCTGCATTCCTCGTGTGCAAGTCCTGTAAACTGACCCCTCTTCAATTATTCATTAGAGTCTGCAGCTCATCAGAGACTCTGCTCCTCAAACAGGCATTTATTTGGGTTTTTTTTTTTTTTTAAGAGCTCAGAAGCTTGCTGTTAACCATAGCCCGGCCTTGCCAAGGACGAAGAGCAAACGCTCTGGCAGGAACAAGCCAGGCAGCTGTCAGGCATTACATTAAAAACAAACCCACTTGATTATTTCAACTGACAAGACGGAGCAGCCAGGGAGCAGCCAGTTTAAACTACGAGCTTTACCACTGACAGGCTGAAAAAGCCAAGCGTTAAGAGAGCCGCAATAGCTGCAGTCAGTCCCTGCGGTGCAGAGAAGGCAGATTTCCAGGCAGCACCGTGCCATGCTCGAGATGTTCTGCTCCCACCAGGTTATCCCAGGTCCTGCACAGCCCTGGGGGACCAGACCGGCCGGAGCGCTCTTGGCCGAGTGGCTGAAAGCACCAGAAGAGGGGCAGTGGGCAGAGAAGGGATTTGCTGAGGTGCCTGTCTCTTCCCACGTTCCATAGCTTTCCAGTTCTTGCAGAAAACAGCAGCAGCTGTGCAAACACCCCAGGCCTGTTTCAAAGCAGAGCGTTTCACTTGTTTGTTTTAAAACCCTTCAAGTTAAGAGGCCGCGATTAGAGCGGTGTCCAGTAGTGATGAGGATCACACCGCTGGACGTGTCTCCTGTCAACAGGGTTTGCACTCAGCCTGGAGCTGGAGTTCACGTGCAATGCTGGCAGCACGCAGCCTACGCGGCGAGAGCCCTCCATCACCTGGACCCTAGGTGGGCACGCAGGACTTGCCCTTTGGTGGCCAGCAGGTCTCGGATTACTTTCTTTCTCCCTCACTGTGAAGAGAAGGTGCTTCAAGCTTCCCCTCCGACTACCCACTCAGTGATGCAGCTCCAAAGACAGGACAACTGTCAATGGATGTTCTGCCGGACTGTGAAGCCTACAGCAAGAGGCACAGCACAAGGCCTGGGTGAAGGAGAGAGATGTACAGAGCTATGAGCAAGCACTAATGCCGTGACGGAGCAGCACAAAGCCTTCCTCTCTTACATCCCGCTGGAGGAGCATGAAGGATTCCCAGTTGATGACTAGAGGTCGGAGCAGGATACCTCACCAGCAATGAAGTCCAGCCTGCAGGAAAGCTGCTCCGGCTACGTCCAGTTTGCAGGCGGGAGGGAAGAGCTGGGCACAAGTACCTCAGCAGGTACATAAGGAGTTTAGCAAAAATAACCAGCCTTTTATCTAACAGCAGACTACTGCTATTGAACCACACAGAGGGCTGGCACAGAGCAGCCCCACGTCTCTCAGCTCTCACAGGTAGATGGCTACAACCCTCCTTCCTCCAGCTGATCCGAAAGAATTACAATTCAGAGCCGTGACTGCAACTGCACTCTGTCATCGCTAAAGCCTTGTAACAGGGTGTTTCACCCAGAACGACACAAACTAATGTTAGCGCAGGCGATGCAAGTATTTCTCTGGCCAGAAGTGTCCGTGTCCAGGGTTCCTGCCTTGAGCTGAAGATGCTGTGGGGCCAGATCTTTCTGCAAGCTTTACTTGGTCAGGAGACGAGGATAAATCAGCAGGAGCTATACAGATCTGGGAAAGAGCCGTGTTTTCCCCTTTACTGCATCCCACTATGGTTTGCTGCCTAACAGCAAGTCGCAGCCTAAGCAGGTGGGGCACCTCCTGCCTGGTGTGCACAGCAGAGCCAGCCCTTGCTCCGGTCTCAAAGGTCTCTTTTATGGTGCAAAGCAGAGCTGGAAGAGGTTGCTTATTCACTTCCCCAGTTTTCACTGTGCACTGTGATTATCACCCAAGAACAAGCTGATCAGCACTCTCAGCCTGCGCCAGCGTTACCTCCAGAGAGAGAGTGGGCACGCTCAGCACTGCAGATCCACTCCTCTGCTCTTCATTATGAAGTGATTTCACTAATTGGGTGTTGTACTTTCATGCATAATTCCTCACACTTGGCACCTTCAGGGAGCACAAGCTCACCCCTCAGCCAAGCTGGCTGCAGAGCAGGCTGTAAAACCCCAATTATGAGAGGTTCCATTTTTCCACTGAATTTAAGCCCTCTGTTGCCGTTCCCCAGCTGAACAAGGACCAATCTTCAGCCTACCTGACAATTAAAACCTAAAGAACGTAGGAGAGAATGAGGTTTAGCACCTAGAGACCAATGCACAGCACTGCCGATTAGCCCCTGGGGCAGAGGAGCTTTTGAGAGCAAGGCAAGAGACCCCCCGTTCTGCTCCTGACCAGCGCAGAGACGCAGCTGAGGTTAACCCAAGGCTGTCGCAGGAGATGCTTCTCGCAGTGTCAGCCCAGGCTGTGTCAAAGGAAACAGGCAGAACAGGAAGAAAGCAAGCCCTGAGCCCTGAAATGCAGAGGATATCAGGATAGCAGTCCTGCTCTGTAAGCAGCGGTCCTGCTCCTCTACCACCAATACGAATGTGAAAGAGCAGCTCTTCTGTTCAGCATCCTGCAGACACTGCACTGAAACCTTGCACCAACTGCGCTGCTGCTATCCTAAAGCCAACATCAAATTTAAACAGGCTCAAACACCACCACCAAAGAAGAGAGGAAAACAAAAAAGCCATCCTTGTACCTATCTTTGCCAAAGGCTGCTGTTCAACGCCGCGTTGGGTTAGCAATTTGGTTTTAGGGCTGTGGCCAGGATTGCCTGGCAGATTGCAAACTCTTACAGTAAGGACACACTGGGAATATCCAGATAGGCAAGGATTTGGACATGAGCAATCTAGGCTTGTGCTCGCTGTCAGGAGAGGGTTTGGCTTGGAATTCCTTATGGCCACAGAGCTGGAATGCTGTTGGGATGGCCTTGACTGCAGACCCAGGCTGCTTTCCCTGCGCCCATGCGAATGGAGGCAGATGCTCCAGACAGCTCTCTGCCCAACCTGTAGGATCTTGCAGGCATTTCCAAGGTACTCAGATAAACACACCGAGGTACGATGCTTGCAGGGACTTGTGTACCACAATTGTTCTTGAAAGGTGGGAATCCGCACAGGAATAAAAGCCACAAGAAGTTGTGAAATGCACCAGCTGTCCTCGGTAGGAAGCTGAGTTGGAGCTACAAAGGCAGCTAGAAAGTACCAGATCCCAGCCAGCCTGGCCCAAAACATCCCCTCGCTACCTCTGCGGTGACCGTTTCATGCCCAAAGACCCCAATGTGCAACAACAGCAGGTGAGATGATGACGGAGGCGTTACACTGCATCAGTCTCGTGCTGGCAGCTCCAAAGTTCCCAACTCTTTTGAGGAACTCTTGGATTTCCTCCTTTGCAAAGTGTCTTCGGTTATTGCCCAGGCAAATAACGATTGTACTTCTGGCAGCATCTTACTTACGGGGACAGGGGGAGCGACGGCACTTCTGCGTGGGTGCTGAGTAATCGCCGCTGTCGCTGCTTCGGGCTATTTTTAGAAGAGATCACAGAATTAGCCGCAAAAGGAGAGCAAGTACAAGCCTAGAATAAAGGTGCCTCTTGCCTTACAGCTCTCCGCACACAGCTAGAACAGAAGGGCACGGGAGGGATCCTGAGCAACCTTCAACTTGAGAACAGCCAACCTCAGATGTTTACCGCCGCTTACTTCTCCTTCTTTAGTCCTTGTTGTAGGTACAGCCAGTGCCAGAGGCTGCTGCTGACAAGGTCTATCCCCAAATGAACAGAAAAAGACATAGATACTGAGTGTGCTGCCTGCTGCTCCCCTCTGCAGCATCACAGCCGGTTCAGAGTGCCAGAGTCTGCCCTGAAGTTGAAGGTATGTGTTTACAGGAGGGATTTCATTTGTCTGTGCTGGTAGGAAACGTACCTTGTACAAACTTGGAAAATGCAACCGAGGTTATTTCAGGAGCACGTAGCATGGCTTCACGTGTTCAAAGGTTACCGAAAATGGGATTGTCGGACACTGCTCACAGGTGTTTTGGCCACGGTGCCTTGCAAAAGCGGAAAGCAGGACACCTGCACGCAGCACAGGGCCCTTGCGGTTTCCCTGCTGTGGGGTGTTGGACAACTTGCCTGCTGCTCTGCTCCAGCTCCCCAGCTGCAGTGGGGACTTCATGTCCCTGTCCCACAGAGGGACAGACACAGAGCAGCAACGAGAACCCCGAGTGCTTTTTGGCCTCTGTCGCATGATCTTTCTGTGGGGCTGCATCGACAGATGGAATCAGCCAGGGTTTGTCCCAGGGATGTCCTTCAAAGAAAAAAAATCTTCATTATTTTGAAAGCAACACCCTTCAGCTGCTTTTACGGGAGGGCAGTTTAGCCAAGTGTTTGAAGATGAAAGAGGCAAAGTCTCAAGTCTTACAAGCCCAGCTGGAATCCAACCAGAAGAGAGAGATTATTTTTTTCCCCCGTGCCAGAGATGCAGGCACAGTGAAGAACTGTAAAACCCCTATTCTCGGGGAGGGAAGTGCACAGTCTCATTGACCCGAGTTCATCTGACCCACGCCAGATTTCTCTGCAGGCCACTGGAACAGTGCCAGTCCAGCAACTGGGACAGAAATGCAGAACAGGTAGTTGAGATGCAATGGCAATGCTAGAAGTCCAGTGTAAGTTCCTGGAAAAGAACTGGCTGAAAAGTAGACAGTTGGGTTTTAGGTTTAAATTTCTTTTACTATAAATACAACAGTAACCAACTGGGAAAACAATACAGTAAGTCCCCATGGCCTTTAGCACGATGATGATTCAGAGAGAGAAACTGCTACAGGGCACTCACTGAAGGTAAGGCACAGGACAAACTCTTGACAACTCATTCAGCAAGGTCTCCCAAGCCAAATCAAACATATAACTGTGAAGAATGTCACTACAGCATGTACGTATCAGAAAAGGAAATCCTGAAAGGCTTATGATTTCAAGGCACTGATATGGCTCTTCTGCCCTGCACAGTGTCTTGCAGGACAGAGAAGTACGGGCGCAATTAGGAAATGAACAACATCGGTCCTCGGTCTCGTACTTGGAGAGGGCTCACATCAGAGGAATCAAGTCCTTCAACATCACGCTGCTCGTGTGCGGAGCAGGAAGAGCTTTAGGTGTCTGAAGAAGGTCTAGCAGATTAAGACCCTTGCCCAAAACATGGATGACAGCAGCTCAGTTCCCTCTACCGTTCCCTGCTGATGTTAACGGGGACGCAGAGGGCAACTTGACAGAAGTGGAGCTTCTCCCAACCCCACTGCGGCTCAAGAATAAACAGATACCAGCCGCTCAGCAAGGGCAGCTGTGCCAAAACCATCAAATACTCTTGTACTTCTCATCCCGTCTGGCAAGATCACAACACTGAGAAGGGTGTAAACACGGCACTGAAACACCCCAGGGATTCTCGCTTCTGGCCCTCTGCTATGGCCTCCAGTCCACCTCCTGTGTGCTGGAGTGAGGAGGCCCTTTGGGAAACTTTCCAGCTGTGTTTGGATGACCAAAGGGACAGGAAAAAAGAGGGTTTATCTTTTCTCTTCCCCTGCTCCTGTCCCTTACACTCCCACATGCACTCATCCAGATTACAAAGCAGCAGCTTACAGGATTTAAAAATACCCGTCCCCACCCCATTCCCCAAGTCAGCTCACACCCCACACGCAGCTCAGAGGGATGACTTAAAGACGTAACCCCAGAGCATTTTTACCTTGGATGGAGGATTCCCACCTTCTTCTGGAGCAGCCTGCCCATTCTGCAAAGGAAGAGAACCTGCCATTAGCACACGCCAGGCACGGGACCTCTCCTTACACCCCCTCGGAAAGGCTGTTGGCTTTGAGAGCCTTTCGTGCAGGACAAACAGGGGAGGATGCCACTTTTGGACATGGTACAAGACGGTTGAACACTCCCCATACACCAAGGGGATACTATCTGTCAAGGAGAAAAAACTTGTTTAAAAAAAAAAAGGCTCTTGTCCAGAGAGCGTCTCCACACTTCCCCCAAATAAAATCAGGGCTGCTTATATACCGACCATCGCTTGTGGGGCGAACGGCACCCCTGCACTCCTCAGGCGTGGATCCCCGGGGCGGCGGGTGCAGGAGTCCCACCCTCGGCAGCACTGCTGCAGAAACCGCTCTAGAGACGCGGCCGTGCAGCCGCACCATCCCACCCCTCCCGCACCGTCCCACCCGTCCCGCACCCACGTCGTGGCTACCCCCTCCACTGCGTCTCTGGGACTACTGGAAGAAGCAAGCAGGGGAGATCAGCTGAAGAGGGGAAAGCACAGTGCTAGATTGCAGTTTACAGCCATTTTGCCGTGACGCTGGCTGTAATACGAACATTTATCAGTTATTTATTACCCTATCGCAGCTGATACCGCTGCAGGAAATCCGCACCACCTGCTTGGCTCCAGGCCACCTCTGGCCTGCGAGTCCAGCTTCTGCTGCTGGAGCGCTGTACAAAGTCACAGCGGGTGACCTGAACCGCCCGGAGTGGCATCAGCCAGTCACACTGAGCGCTGAACCAGAGACGTGTCAGGTTGGGCACAGCACCGTGCCTGGAGAAGCCAGCGGGAGCAGAAGTGGGTGGGATTTAATTAGGTGTAGATACTCAAGAGCAGGATAAGCACGTACAAAAGGTTTTCTGCAGACTGTGGAGAAAAACAAGGGCAAGAAGGTTTTGCTTTGACGTCTATTTGCACTACGGTCTCAGGCTCAAAAAATTCATGGAAGTCCTCTTTCTTTGAAAGAATGGGGCAAATTTATTCACTTCTCTTTAGATGTTATGGTCCAAGAGAAGAGGTACGATGCAATTGTATTTCAGCCTCAGATTCTTAGCTGAATGCCTGAGTTTTACAGTCTTTCGGGAATCCAACAAACAAAGCTAGCTCCTTCCCCGGAGAAGCAAGGGGAGATCAACCTGACATCTGTCTTAGGACTACACTATCCCCTTCTCGCCCTTGAGCCAAATTTAACTTACTTTTTTTTTTTTGATACAAAGCAAAACTTGCAATTGTTGATCTTGAGAGAGCTTTGGGGCTGCTGAGAAAACCTGCCCCTAATGCTGCACTCGCTTTCTACAACATTCAACGGGTGCTTCCAGGTTCACACTCTTCTGCTTCCCATAGGAGGTGGTCACGGCCGGTTTTAAACCACTTGGCTACCTGCTTGCAGCTAGCTCACAATAAAAAGGCGTAACGCTAAAGAGCTAAATTTAAGCACAAGTTTAGTTTTCAGATACTTCAGATCCATGGACCGTAGTCCAGAGTCTCCATATATCTTCATATTTAGGTCTCTCCGCTCCCACCTCAGCCCAACCTGCGCTGCCTGCAGCACCTCACAGAACAGCTTAGTCCTACCACGACGTGGAGTACCACCACACCAGCCGGGGAGAAGACCACCTCCCTCTTGGCCTGACGCTGGCCCTGCAATATTTACATTTATATGGATCCTCTCCGAGCTCCATAGCTCACCTTAGTGCCAACTTAAACTGGGCTTAAGTCCCCAAGTATTTTCAGCCAATGACTGAAAAAAGCAATAGCACTACCACACAAGCCAAGTTCTTCCAGAGGAACGTTGCCCTGATGTTTACACGGAGCTCCTGGTGCCATTAGCACAAAGAATAGCTGAGAAGTGAAGTAAGATTTTGTGTTTATGTATAGCCTCCACAAAGAGGGGGGAGACGCTGCTCTCAAGATAACCAGACTTGGAAACATGCTTATGTTTACTGGCTCAGCTGTCACTGATCAGCAATTCCTAACTCGCTGCTAATCAAAACCATGGCTCGGGGAGGGCTGTTTATGTCTAAAACATCTTAAGAAGTAGAATTTCCGTGTCGGACAGAGGGAAGCAGTGCCTGGCTCGTGGTCTGGTGAACAGATCTACAAGGCACGTGTCAGGAGAAGGATGAGTTGATGCACGGGACAAGCTCTTTTATTCCCCTGGGAAGACTGGCACACGGCGAGTGAATACAGGGTCCGTCCAACCCTTCAGCTTCACGGATAAGCTAGGAGACACCGGGTGCTACCTCCGGACCTGCCAGACCTTTTGAGTGCGGTGTTTCATCAGCTCCCTACCCCGAGGAACACTTGTCCTACACACTGCTGTTGACAGAAATCCATCCTACCTGGGGATGGAAGGGATGTGGAAAGAAAGAGAACAGTGTCCATACCAGGGAGGTTTCCTGGGCAGGTAGGTCCATGGTCTTAGAGGGATGAAGCTCCTGATGGAAGTCACTTTCTCAAGCTGACATAAGGCAGACGTGCAAGGAGAGAATTGCAGTATTTAGAGCCAAGCGCTTTCCTTCTACCCCAGAGCAAAACCAGTCCTTATTCCCTCATATGGAATTCAAGAGCCATTTGTAAGTGTCCAAGATGGAAACACACTCACAGCTACAGACTCATCACCTCCCGAGATAAAATACAGCCATTCACCATGTCGTAAGTAGAGCTGAAATAGTTTGTGGGTTTCTTGTTTGACATTTGTCTCTTTAAAACGCTTTATTTCTGTACTCCCCCGGCATACCACGCTGTTAGCGAGTGCATGTGTGTTTGCCTCCGTGGCAGATACCCTCTTACAGCACATTGTTCTCGGGGTTGGAAAGGAGCCTCCTGAACGTCCTACTCCGAGAGCAACCCCGAAGATCTCCCCGCAGGCAGCAACCAGGCAATACCTGCTGCAGGAGGGAGGCACAGCTCCTTCCCTTGGGTGCCCAGGGCAGTAAGGAGCTGATGCAGACGGTGGCAGAGCAGGGCTTGGGCTACCAAGAAGGCAGTGGCATGAGCCTCACGGGGGTCCAGCAGCTTTCCAGCCAGGCCTGCTCGGGTACGAGCGGAAACAGGGATTACAGAGCTAATCCGACGGGCACGTGGAGCGGCAGCCTGGCAGCGAGGGCACCTTCGGGCGAGCGACAGCTGAAACTGCCTGAGAAGTAACGCAAAAGCCCTTCTGCACACATGCTGCTCTAACAACTTCTCTTAATAGCACACAGAAAAGTATACTGGAAAACAAGTGCACTCAGTTACACAACTGCCAGCCTGGCTGAACTTGGGAGATATTTATCTTAGGACATCTTGCATTTTAAATCCCTTTAATTCCACATAATCCACAGCACAGGGAGCAATTTACAGAACAGGCCAGCTCCGCTCTGATCTGCAACCAGGACGAGTCGCACCCCTGGTAGGACCGCGTGAGACTGTGCTCCCTCCCGCTGCCATCAAGGGCTGAGCGCTATAGTTGGCACCATCGGCACAAGTTATCCCAGATTATCGACAGCTCTGCTTAGAAAAGCATCTTGCTGCTATTTCTGGACCTCTAGGTTTTCACTAGTCACTTTTGAGACGCCCATACACAACACAACAAGGGCACCAGGTACCCAGAGATCTTTCACCCAACTTCGATGAACCGTGAAGCATTCCAGCAGGAAGAAGTGGGGGAAGAAACCCTTCACCCCAGAGCTTCTGCTAGTTTGACAGAAGAGCAAGGCATTTTATTATTATTAAGTGGAATTTATGGATCTTGCCTATCGCAGTTCACAGAAAGGAAATGATTCTGCAAAAATAAAGACCTCCGAAAGAACTCACGTAGCCCAAACAGACTGAGGAGTCTATGCACAAAGCATATCAGAGACAAAAGTTGCTCGGCTTCCTCCCCTATCTTTTGATCATTGTTTTATGCATTGTTCAGCTAAGATGCTTGAAAAAGATAGTTATTCATGAATAGCTCCTGCTCAATAAAGGATGATACACATATACAGGCCAAAATCATTAGCTTGAAGTGGTTGGGTTTGGCGTAATCCCCTGTCAGTTGTGTTGCTGTATGTTTGTGCAACAAGACAAGAGTTTAAAGAAAAGCATAGCCCTGATGACAGTATCCATCGCTATGGTGATGAAGTCATTCAGCTCCACTCTTTATTGCTTGTACTCTGCCCCAGACAGATTTTTCTACTACATAAGCAACATTCTGAATAATATAAGCAGCAGAGAGAACGGGGCGGGGGAGGGAGGAAGAAGTATTATGAAGGTAGCTCATTCCCCAGGACAGAGGGACTTGTCTCCTGCGGGGGATCAGTTCAAGCTCCCACTCCCATGCGACTCCCCGGCACAGCTCCAGGCTGAGCTCCGGCGGGCTGCGACAAGGGGCACCAGCCGTGACCCATCCCCAGCAGCAGACAGCCAACGCTCCCGGAGCGCAGTGGAAAAACCCCGAATCCCTTAACAACAGGACCGATGCCTCCACCAGCGCGGTGACAGCACCTCTGCTCCATGACTCAGAAAGCAAAGGTTGGAGGAAGCCAGTTTCTAACCTGGATGGCAGCGATCCCAGGGCAATTTACGTAACTGGCGTTCCAGAAAAGTCTCCTGGGTTTTCTCAGTGGTGCCACCTTGCCCAGCAGAGGCGAAAACTTTCTCCTTGGGCCCCTACCCTTGGTGATTTTTAACCTCTCAAGGTACAAAACTCCCCCCGAGCCCTAGTTCCTCTCTGCTGTTTGCAGACACGCTGCTGGATCTCAGGGAACCCTCTAACATCTGGCCCTGGAGACAGCAGCCAGGTTTAGAGGTGAAGAACATCTGTATTATTTTCCTCACTGGAATCAAGTGCACTTACTCGGTCACCTTAAAACAAAGGGAGGTAAATTGCCAACGTCCCACTTGTGATCCTGAGATGTAGAAAGACTGACTTGCAGAAACATCACCTGCAAGCGGCTCCTGACCCCGACCTCGAGCTCCGGCCGAGGTGAGAGGGGGAAGGGGATAGCTCAGAAGCCGGAGGCAGGCCCTCCGCTTTCAGTTTACAATTAACACACCCGTTACTAATGCAATGGGGAAAACAGTCCTTGCTGCTGCCATAATCTTCGCAGCTGACTCAGGCTGACAAATACACCGGACCCCCCCGGCCGTTTCCGCTTGGAAGAGATCCCGTGATGCTGACACAGCGCCTGCCTGGCACCTGGGAGACCTGGGATTAAGCAGTAAACGAATCTCACCCACGGCATTCACCGCCCTGGGCACCGGCATTAGTTTCCTCCCATTCCGAGCCCAGTTGCGTTTTCTGGCTTTTCAGGCTATCTTCGTATTTAGGAAGAGAGAAACCGTAAATAAAAAGCCCTGTCTCCCAGCAATAACCTACGCCCTGGCTCTGGGGGCACGATGTGGTTTCAGGAATCACGATCGAGTTGCCGGAGGACTTCCCTCCTCTCCCACCTTGGAGCACAAACCCATCCTCATGACTCAAGCGATGCTTCAGAGAACATGCTCTTAACCCACCTCAGGATGTACCCGCACCTTTGCGCCCACAGCACAGGCAGACCCTCCACGCAGCACCCAACCCGCGCCGGGGGGGCTCTCGGCGAAGCCGTGCCGTATCTGGCCGATGAAAATGAGGCAACCTCACCTCCCATCGCCAGCAGACCTCACCTCCCATCGCCAGCAGACCGCCCTGCTGTCGTTGCAGCAGTGGTGAAACGCTGCCTCCGCTCAAGGCAGAGATCTCTTAAGAGGCAATTTTAAATAGGAACGAGCAGATCTGACCGATTAACCGTCGCGACATCCCTAGGCACGATAGAGGAGGGTGACAGGATCGAATCCCACCAAAACGATGGGAAAGCACCACAGTCTGAGTAAATACCTGGGACAAACCCCCCACCATCCCTCTGCTTTCTCCAGGAGAGCTGCTAGTTCCAATTTGGATGGGAAGATGTTTAACTGAAGAGTGCCGGCGTGCAGTGCCTCAGCTGGCTGCTCCGCCACGGGTGAAAACCGCTACGAGCTGTCCCTTTATTCCGAAATGGCTGTGATGCAAGCCCGCAGATGTGGACAGATGTTGCGCACCCTCCTGCACATCTGGCCTGGCGGTCTTAATTAGAAGGAAAAGAGGAAAGCAGGAGGGAAGAGCAGACATCCAGCAAAGTGACCCAGGACCGTGACCGGAGTTTGAAACACGGGCCTGGGAGAGGGGCTGGGGGGCGGACAGCGAGGAAGGCTGCGGGAGAAAGACCCCAAAGCCGAGACGTTTATTCCCTGGGCCTCCCGTGGGGACCGCTCTCGGTGGCTGGGAGGAGATGTCGGAGCACGCTGCTCACGCTCCCTGAATAACCGAAGCCCGCAAGGGCAGCAGCGGGGCCGGGAAGCCCCCGCCGCCCCAGCCCCGCACCGGCGGAGCCCCCGCCGCGCACACACCGAGCCCCGGAGCGGCTGCGACCCCCCGGGAGCCGCACGGGGCGCGGGTGACGGCAGCACCCGCAGCCGGGAGGGTCCCGCCGGGGGAGGGGGGGGGGGGGGGCCGGGCCGGGCGCTCCTTTGTTCGGCGGGGAGGACCCCCACCCCCGCGCCCGCCTCGCGGTGCCCCGCTCACCTCCGTGTCCAGATGCACCAGCTCCATGTTGGGCCAGGGCTCGGCCAGCTGGGCGAGCGGCATGCTGCCGGCGGGCTGCCCCGCGGGGCGCGGCTGGGCTCCGAGCGGCGGCCCGCGCTGGGCACCGGCTCCCCGGGCCGGGCCGGGCCGGGAGCGGCGGGGCGGGGCGGGGCGGGGCGGAGCGGGGCGGCTCCGCCCGCCGAGCCGCGGGGCGGGAGGGGTCTGGGCCCGGCGGGTCCCGGGGGAGGCCGCCGGGGGGGTACGTGCGGCTGGAGGCGCCCCGCGACCGGTGCGGGTGTCTTAGGGGACAAAGACGAGGCGCTGCGGTGATGGCACACGCAGCTTCTGCGGGAAGCGGGGAGGGGGGTGCTGGGGGGTGACCCGCTCCCCGCCCGCTGCACCCTTCCCTGGGATAAATTTTGGGTGCAAAGAGATCATAAAGCGGCTGGTGGGGTGCTGCTCGCTCCTGGCAAGGCGAGAGGGGCAGTCACCGCCTGCGCATGACCAGCCAGGGAACCCTCAAGGCACCGACACCACCTGAACACCAAACATCTACGGAAAATACACGCCACCGACCGTCCAACTCTTCTGTGCCCCGGCAAGGTGCTGATTTTTCCTCTAGGAGCGTCCAGCTGTTTCACTGTACGCGCAATGCTGCGCAGCATCACCAGAAGAAGGGGCGTCGAGGATAAACTCGGTGACACCGTTCAGATATTGCTGCTTAAAGCAGGAAACCGCTCTGGGAAATCCGGATTCCAAGTTTGAGATGCGCAATGAGTCAGTGCTCATCGCCGCCTGCAGCGGCCCCCCGCCTTCCCTACAAAACATGGGTAAAACATCATACCCACCTTTCTACGGTGTTAGGAGAGCCTCAGAGGGAAGGCACCTCAAGCACAAGTGTTCATAATTCACGGCCATTCTCACCTGCTATGTTTCTCAAATAGGAAAAAGTTCTCTTCTACTCCCATTTTAGCAAACCCCAAAGCACTGTGTTTTCATGTTTCATTATAAAATTATTCGTTTAAAAAAATCATCTTTTTAAAAGGGTGCATCACTAAGGGTTGACTTCATCAAGGTGTGGCTGGAAATACTTAATGAGCCTAAGTGAAAGCACACACAGCTGGGGTTTTGCACTCTGAGGGCAGCTGTCCCAGGAAGCCGGGGCTGTACAGCCCATAACCTGTTCAGGGAGAACAGCGAACTCCAAAAAAGCCGAATTAGGACAGAGCCCAGCGCTTTGAAAAATCCCAGTTAATCTTCACAGCACTCGAAGCTAATCTGTAAGTCACCATCAGGACCTGCTTGTGATTTAGGCTAGAGTTGTCATCTTTTTTGTACAGGGGGGCGGGAAGCGAGTGTAGAAAATTCCCACGGTGACAGTAAGTGTCGGAGCCAAGCCTGGGAACTGCCGCCTCCGAGTCCTGTGCTCAGAGCCCCCCTCTGTGCCCTAAGTGTTGGAGCCCCAGCTGAAGGCATTAAGTAACACAAATCCACCAGCCTGCTACTAAGCGAGGTCCTGTTATAGCCAATTAAACTCATGTCACTTACTGTTGGAGCAAGCTGAAGCAGATCTTGTGGAGAGTTACTCATTCAGCTCCAAAGCTATCCATAATTTCCCCTTATTGCCTGGTACACGGCGTGCCGTCTGGTTACATCCATCCTCCAGCTGCTGCAACCTGCTTTAGATGGCATCAATAACACGATGATGTCAATACTGGCATCCCATTTACCTTCTTCATTTGTTTGCAAAACGCACCTCCCTTTCCTTCTGCTCTGCATGTGTGTCAGACGGGCCTGGGGTAGGAATGTAGAGGGGGGAGAGGGTAGGACAGTGCTCTCTGCATCCTTACGGGAAGGAGAACAAAATGAGACACTACTCTGCGACCTGCCGTGCTGTTAACGCCAGCCCCATGAATCCAAGCTTTGGACAGCACATCCCGCTGCACGTGGAGCTTCCCACCTGGGTGACGAGCCCACAGGGAATATTTAAGGCATAATGCCAGGCACAAAGGCCATTTCCCATCAGGTGACCCGCTGGATGCCTCCCAACTTCCAAGGAAGGTTACACGTGGAAGTCTGGCAGGATCAGGTGCTGAGCAGTTACCGCGGCAGCTGAGGAGGTAATCTCAGTCAGGCTGGTCATTAACTCCCAGGAAATTGCTGACTCCAAGGTCATGACTGTTATTATAAACAGTGAAAAAAAAATGTTAAAAATAAAATAAATTCCTTCTGAAGTGTTGAAAAGTGGCAGTTACAGGGTGGCACAGTAACCAGTAGAAAAGCAAGTCTTCATTTTCAAGGTCTCAGGGAAAGGTTAATGGGCAATATCCAGAGGAACCGTCTGAAAGGCAGAGCAAGGCCTATTGCAATTCGGTGAGGGAAGGGAGACAGGAACCACTGCTGCTTCCATCCCCGGTAGGTCTATTGAGATGCAGAAAGTCCTTCATATTTCACAGCGGAAAGACAGGCAGGCTGACCGTGAACTTGACAACAGACAGAAATTATGAAGCTTTATGGAGCAATGACTTCTTTAGGCTGGAAGAAAAAGACGGCTCTAAACCCACGGGTACCACTACACCTAAATAAAACTATCAAATTATCCTGCCCACTTCTTTTAATAAAACAGCAAATTAAAGATATTGGAGAGACCACAAATGACTTGAGCATGATTATTCCCTGCACCTCTGCAGCTACTTTTATTAAAGGCTAGGAGTGGATTTTGCTGAGGTAGCTCTACAGTATCCTCAAAATTATACTAACACCCCAAAAAAGCCTAGGTAATACCACAGCAATGCAGCAGCAATGCTGGGTAGACGAGCTCAGGTCTCTCAATCCCCAGATACAGGACTCAAAGAGAAGCCATCTATCTTCCGACAGAAGCTGTTATCAGACTGACCTTCCCTCGATTCCTGCATCAGATAATGCTGAATCGTAGTTGATTAACAGAAGGTGAAACGTGCCACACGAGATTGCTGGTAAATCCAGGGCAGGATGTTTGGGGAAGAGAAATGAGGTAGTAGTCTCCCCCAGGGTTTATTTCCTAGTCAAAGAACAGCTATAAAAAGCAGCCCCTATCCTGAAAGCAGAGTACAAAAAGTGTTCTTTGGAGTGGAACAGCAGAGCCTGCTGTTTGGGTGACTGTCATGGCTAAATACAGTGATTAAAACATAGATACTGGCATTTTTCTGAGACAGTTGCAGGCTGGGGAGAGCTGCTGCTATGGTAAACAGAGACTCCAGATCAGCTGGATGGCCCTTTTGTCACTGTTGCGGTTGCTGAAAATTCAAAATGCTGCGGGTTTAGTTTGGTTTTAAAAACATCAAATCCTCCTCAGATACAATTGTAGATATTTTTGCCTCTGCAAGCTGGCTGGCTTTTGGTGTATAACGTTTTCCTTTTCAGGGAGGTTGACAACATTCGTTAAGCCAGTCATCCCCACAGAAGCACTTCCAAAGCGGACGTATCGAGACTGGTCCTTATCCACATTACCGGACCAAATTTTTCCCCGTTATTCCAAAAGCTGCTGCCCAAGTGATCCTCCACCTAACCCTACAGTAACCCAGGGCTCCCACGGCTCACCATACCCATTCTTTTTACCGAAGCCAGGGAGCATCTCTCGTTTACTGCCTGCTTCATGCTACGCTGCTTTTACACATATAAGGAAATGCAAAAAGCTTGCAGGCATGAGAACTCGCAAGGCTGAGTCCCAAACGCCTGCTACAATTTACAGACTTGTGTAATCTGCTTTGTGTTTACGCTAAGAGAGTCGTTTGATTAGAGCTCGCAGCAACCCTCTTTATATTCTTCAGATTGACTAATCAGTTCCGTGGTTCATTGTTATCCCCCCTGCACTAATAGGGAAACTGAGTCACGTTTTCAATAGGTTGTCAGGGTAGAACTTGAACTCCACGTCCCGTCTTCTAATCCCCAGCTCTCAATTCACTTGAGATCTCATTTCCTTGCCTCATCTGCTTTGTTTTTCCACTATGAAGGAAGAGATGATAGATCACCTTGTTTTAATCCCAGGGACACATTTTTCCTTAGCGTGGTACAAACATCACACTGAAGATATAAAGCAGGGGTCCTGTAAATGAGAAACTCTGGCTGTGTTTAACAGCAGAATGGCGTTTTGCTTTTCTGACAGATTTCTTTCCGTTCCTTAGCACCGTGTGCGATTGCAGCTGCCTCAAATGCCAGCGTTTTCCAAGGCAGGTCCAGGCAGTGGTCGGAATGCAGAAACTACACCACAGCAGGCAGTGGGATGAAGAGCTCCTCGGGGAGCAGAGCCCAGGCGCAGCTCTCGTTCCCCTGCAACGGGTATGTGCAGACTGAAGGCTTATTCATCGAACAAACATCTTTAACCTCTGCTGATACTTCCTGCAAAGGCGAGCATCATGCTACCTTGCTCAGCTCACCTGCATTTCTGAAGGTGTCTAGCACACCTGAAACCCCTTCTTTTGCAGAATATATTGCATTTTGCCTGCTGGTTCTGCAAACTACCAGCTTGCTAAGACCACCCTGCTTCTGCGTGCTATTACTGTAAACCATGCCGCTCCTCCAGGCACGAGATCTTCTGAAACATCTCCCAGGGAGCCCCTGGCTGAAGCACGCGCAGCTCAAGCCCGGGAAGAGTTTTGCTAGCAGATTAAGCCATTGGCTTTAGGAAACGCGCTTAATTTGTGAATTTTGCACCTATCTCTCAGGAACGCTGAACTGCAGCCAAGAGGTGCCTTGAGGAGAGGGACCCGCTGGAGCTGGGCTGTGCCCTGGGAAGGCAGGGGAGGCGATGGGGAATGAGCTGCGAGGCAGCGAGGCCATATCTGCTGGTTGTCATGGATACAATCGCTGCCGGTCTCCTGTATCAGTTACCTTCCCTTTCCTGGATGCAAATAAACAAGTGGTGGCCCGCTCCTGTTCCTACGCAGGACACAACCCTTGCCATCCAAACAAAAGGAGAAAATCATCTGTTTCAAACCTAGACATCTCCTCTTTAACATCATCTGAGGGGAGAGTGGGAGGTGACTTGCTTTTCGGTATTCGAACTATGTTACTCTGACAATGCTCTGCCCAACTGCATTTGGTGCTGTCCTAACCTTTGGCTATTTCCTAGGACCTCAGAGGAGCTGTTTTCACCGCCCATTCAGCCTTTGCTCTCGCTCAGCCTTTTGGATTCATGACAAGCTCCTACGGACTTGGACTCGGGCAGCTGCACGCGCTTGCAGTTGCCTTAGCACACACACACCCGGGCAGAACTCTGCAGGCTCCAGTGACTTCAGCTCCCTGTTTCAAAGGAAAAACGAGAGGTCAAGTGTGGCTCAAACGACACCTGAAAAAGGCTTTCACAAAACCCCATATGAAATACAAGCAATTGCTTTCTTTTTTTTGAGTTTTTAATTTTTAAAGCAGGTTTGCAGCCCAGGTGGTAAGTTATTTAGAGCGAGTTATCCCGCAAATTTTCTTTTTAATTAGCATGCAGATATGTTTGTAGTTTATTTCAGTGTACCGCTATGCGAGGGAGTGATAACATGAAAGAGAAAACTATTAGAAACTGTAAACAGAAGTGAAACTACCAGGCCTGTTTTCACTGTCCCCTAGCCAGGGAGAAAGCTGTGTAAACAACAGTGCTAAGTACAGTCAGTTTTTATGGTTCTTTTAGGTTTAAGAACTTGTAAACAAGTGATGGAGCTTTTAAGTGGATACAAATAGATGCCCTCAGTTTTGTGCTACTTCCAGAGCACACAGGTCCCGGTTTCTCCAGACAGGGTAGGGAAAAACAAAAGCACATTTCAACAGAAACCCAGCTCCAGCGAGAGGAAAATGTCATTCCAGTGTTCGCGGTCTCAAGCCTACATCATGCAACTGAACAAGTCTCATCCTGCTTAACACAGGGCACACACAAATACCCGTTCCTAATTACCCCATTGCACAGTTTGGGACGCCATCATTCAAAGTTTAAAAAAAAAAAAAAAGAAAACAATTTCAAAATTAGAAGTGAATTTCAGAAATCCTGATGAGAAGCCTAAAGACGCCAGTAAATTATTTTCCTTAGGAGGAAAAGCAAACTTATTTCTGATTTGTTCAAGACTGATATACTCATGACTGGCAGTATTTTACTTGTCAGTCCTCTTATAAAACAGAGACTGTTGCACACATCCAGCCTTGAAAAGTGACATCCCCAAAATAACCAGAGAAATAAACTTCCAAAATAGGAGAAATTATCCCGACTGGGAACATTTTGGCCTAATGATCAATTGTATTACATAGGAAGACATAATACAAACACAATTTTTTAGAGAGGTGTGGGAAAGAGGTGCCTTCATCATTTAGGGAGAGAGAGGCAGATCTCCAACTTCTCTTCTAATAACACTTGTTTTCTGTATTTTAGAGACTGATTAAGACAGCGCAGCAGCACAGATATGACTCAGCTGGCTTGCGTGGTCAGGTAGCAGATACGTCTACATGATGCTCAATGGTTTCCTCGTTGGGGAGTGAACAAAAGGCACAGGAGGTTCAAGGATGTCAGAAACCCGGTTACCTGGCAAAAGAAAATCTATCCGTCCCTCATCAGCACTACAAAAAAAACCCAAACAAGATATTCTGGAGTTAGTGAGGGTCTTGGATATTTTGCAGTGTTGTGTGTCTCGCAGCACACTGTAAAACGGTGCAGAAATACAAGGTCGGTACTTTGCTGCTTGGCTATTTCAGAACATTCCCTCTTTGCTCCCCTGGGGACAGGATCAATACCTGACAGCAGAAGAGAATTTGCTAACGGTGGGGGAACTTTTTGTTTCTGCTTTTTAAATTGCTCTTCTCCTCCTCTCTCCTTCATGATGAGTAAAGGAGGGGAGCTTGGAGACTGCTCTTTAGACATTCCTCTTTCCAAAAGAGGCACTTGTGGTTTATATTAGCAATGTAAGGACTGTCCAGCCGGGCCTTTTCTGGGTCTCAGAGGAGAGGCTTGGTGCATTTCTCAGTGAGTTTACCTAGAGTACGTACACCTCTGCTGATGAGGGAGGAACCACTTGATCCTTAACTAGAAAAATCCTCTTTCAGAATTATTCTCTAGTGCCCATATAGCCATTCAAAGTTTAGCCCAAAGGGTTTTCTGATAGCAGGCTAAAAATCTGCCTGCCTGATTCTTGTGTGCTGCTCTCACTTCATTGTCATACTCCAGAATTGCTCAGAAAAGATAATTTCTAAGATCAAAAGCAAGAAGCTTACTTTTATCTTTCTTCCGCTAAACTTCGTGGGCACCCGTGTGATCAAAAGCCATCTGTTATGCTGCGGCTGTGTCTTTCCTCTGTCACTGTAAAGAGGGGAGGGTAGTGTTGCTCAGACGGTAAAGTTTTACAACTGGGGACTAAATACCTTTTATAGAGAAATGTGTCCCAACATTCATATTCAAGAATTCATAAAATAACCACATAAAAATTTAAAATAATTAAAGACTGCTTAATGCACATAAAAACCTAACCTCCAGCACCCGGAGTGCTCAAGGGACATGTCCTCACCATCAGTGGGATCTCCTGTCTCGCTCTCCTCTGCTTTGCTCACATGTGCGTCTCCAGCCACTGAGGAATAGCAATTTACAAAGTAAAAACTTCAGCGACGGGTATTTTGTCACCCAATGGATAGATAAAAGCTTCAGTGCACGCTGCTTTGTATCAATAAAGGTTTTGCCAGAGGCAGCGAGCATTTTAAAAGGTTCCAACTCTGGAATATAGTTTAAGTTTTGCTGCTGACTTCAGTGACTGCAAAAATGAGGCAGTGTGCGTGGCAGGTAACGACTTCATTCACCCTTTTCCTGTGGGAAATCACATATTTGCTTACAACCTGGTTTCAGAAAGTCCTGGCCAGACCTGCTGTCTTATTTGTCTATTTAAAGTCTGCACAGAATAATTTTCCCCTTAACCTAAGAAGCCACTAACACAACATTGGAGATAAATGTTCTGTGGCAGCAGCCCAGCATAAGATACGGTGGAAATAGGGTCAGTGTGTTGGAAATGGATAATAAATAACAGCTGATGTAACGGTATTTAACTCGAAAGTCTTCTCTCAAATATAAAGACTCCGGGGTACGCTACAGTCCTTAAAACAGTACAAGAAACATAGTGCTATTAGCTGTTAACACTCAGTAACACCATACACTTCTTGAAAGGCAATATTGATCAACAGAGATGGAAAACAGTTTTTTGGCAGCTGTTTGCCAGCCCCTTGGAAATTAATATGGGAGTCGATTACCAACAGATAAATGTCCCTTCAACATCACCAGCTCACTTCTGGCACAAGCTCGCCTGCTGCCAGAAGTGTTTTGGAAGAGGAAGATACAGGCAGAAATGGATGGGTTTAAATATCATCGCTATGGCCTTAAAAATTAATTGTTCAGTAACGTGAAAGGGTTATGTCAGAAAGCAAACCAGTCTGGATAAAGAACAGGGTAAACCAGCCTACCCGGAGCATCGGTTAGTTACCCCTTATGGTCCTGCACTTCTTAGCACCAGTCACGGGGAAAATTGAGTTATTTGCCTCCCAGTGTAAGATGGGGACTGTGTCTGAAATGCAAAAAATCTGCAGAACCCGAGCGTGGGTGAGGTGGAGATGCTGGAAGAATCCCTCTTGCGAGGAAAGCCCGGTATTGCACAGAGACTTACATAAGGCAGTTGTGCATGGGAACTGCTGCTGGGTTAGCTGCACGCAAGTGCAAAGAAGCCACAGTTCTGTCTTCACCTGCTCAGACACTCTTTCTTCATACTGGGCAGGAACCCAACGCCTTTGATTTCGAAAAATAAATCATCGCACTTCTCACCGCTCTGGTGCGCAAAGGCCACGAATGCACAAACCCAGCGCCCGGCACATAGCATGTGAAAAGGACCTTGGGATGACATTGGGGCGTTTTATCTTAAACAATCTGTTTACTCATGTGCACAAGGCAGGCACCATATAGAATATTACCTAGCTGGGGCCGGTACACGTCAGTCCAACCAGGACGCTCGCTCAGGCGGCTGTGGGGCTGCCAGCCCGACCAGCTCCGTCAATGACAGGAGGAAAGGGTCAGCATCGCCAATTCTGGGCTGAGCTGGCCTATTGTTTTCCTCCCCAAACACAAACCGTAAGCTCCGCTTAAGGCTGGCTCATGCTTGCTTTGCTGATAGAAATTGTTCACTTACTGAGTCAATCAAGAAACCAAACTCCCAAAGCATGCCCCTGCAAATGGGTAAGAACCTTGGTCTGCTCGTTTTGCTAATCACTGAATAATCACTGCAGGTTTGTTATCTAGGAACCAGCGGGGCATGGTGACAGGGCCCGTTTAATGGAGAGATGTGAATAAAATCTACATCATATTTTTTCAGTACAGTGCACACTCAGATGTCACTGAAACATTTGGTTTCAATGCTTGCTACATCTTCGTGCCACAGCATTTATACTTGTCAGTGACTGGAAATCTCTGCCTTTTCCCTATGATACTGGGTGGTGTTTTGCCCACTTCATCCAATAAATGCATAAATCCCTGCCCCAATAAATGTATAAATCCCCACCCCAATAAATACGTAATTCCCCACCCCAAGCTGGTACTGAGAACTGAAGAAAAGGAATGAGTTTGGCTTACCAGGAGCTCATCTTTCTGTTTTGCATCCACTTCAAGGAAGTATCATGAGGGTGTCAAGTGCTCCACACACAATCTCACCAACTCTGGGAAGCAGCCACTTCCTTTCCAACATTACGCACCGCTCCTTGGTAAAGGTAAACATGGAAAGCATGTGTTAGAAGGAGATAACCCAATGACTAAGATATTTCATAATGTAAAAGGTGAAGGAGAAACAGCTCTCTGCAATTGATGGCATTGCTTCAGCCCTATACACGTTATAGGATGGCATTCTGTGAGACGTAACAAATGCAATGCTGGTAAAAGTTGCTGGCTAGCAAACCGAGCGCAGAGTTTTACAGCATCAGAAAAATAACGCTAGTCAGACTTTTAAGGAGCATTGTGAATTAGCACAAATATTACAATTCGATTTCCTAGATTGTCTTTAGCTTGTAGCGAAAAAGCACATGCACTCAAAATACAGGCATACGAAAGCAAAAGGAGACATGACAAAAAGCGCAGGAAGCTTTTCGATAAAGTATTATTTCTTTGAACAATACGATCTATTCTGTAATCTCAGGTTGAAGATTCAGCAAGTCTGATATAAGTAGTTTGTACCAACATGCCTAAAAGTGACCAGGCTTATACGATACCTATTTAAATCTGGGTGTGAGGTAAAGTATCCCCTCCCCAGTTGAGGACAGATGAGATGGATAGCGGCAGCTCTAGTTTAGGCTTAAACTGTCAGGACATGTGCCACAGCAGCTGCAATAACTGCCTGAGGAGGAAAAGGAATGGTCCAGTGATTCTTAAAATAGAATTGGGGAAGCCTAAGTTCAAAGGCTTGCTATAGCACGGCTAGGTTCCTGTGAGATATCAGCTATGCCTGTAAACCGACGATGAGCTGAGCACTCTGTCCGCATTTCCAGCAAAAACATAACAAAAACTGGAAAGCGCTCGCCTGCTGTGATTGTATAGATAAGTCAGAGAGGCTCAGAGGGGACTCACACTGCCCAGGCGATTATTGTTTGTCCTCTGAAGGTGGTAGAAGAGCAGGGGATGGAGGTTGCTGCAGGAGCGCTCCTCCCGCTTTCTAAAAGCAAATAACCCACATTAGATTGTGATAAACCAGGATAAACCAGGCTCCCATCTCCCAAGTCTGCTAACAGGCAGCTTGTGCTGCATTTGGACACTGCCTGCCATTTATTGGCTCCCAAGCACGGATTCTGTGTTTCCTGGTACCACCGTGTGGTGAAGGGAAGGAACAGGCTGTTAATCGAAGCAGTGGCTAATGAGACAAACAGCACTACCCAAATCCCCGAGTCCACCGGGCTGTGGCAAGGAGGTACCGCCAGGTTGCCAAATCCAGCCTTCCCCTGCCAACGCGCCTCAGATCCAGCTTACTTTTGAAACCATGGGTGGTTTTTTTGCAAGAGAAATTAATTCAGTATCAATGGAATTTTCCTTCCTTGATTTCCGCAGGGCTTGCCAACGCGGAAGCTAATTTGATCGTGGTACGGCAGGGAAACCTGGGCATCTCAAACGAGGCTGCAGTCCAACAAAACCTCTTCACTGAAAACCCACAACATAGTAACAATCTCTGGTATTATCTCCAGTAAGAAGGAAATTACGAGAAAAACTAATTTAATTGACTAAGTTTACAATCAGTCCTCAGGCTAGACTAGGAACCCCTAATATATCTACATTCAGTTCTTATACTGAGATAACGCTTATTTCCATCAACAATAAGCACAGAGATACCACTTACTAGAATAAAGGCACACAAAATCTCCTGTCTGGGCAATGCTAAAATAGTAATCCAGTGTAACTAGTTTAATAGTAATCTAATAGTAACTCCTCTCTTGCTTCATGATTGCCCTATGCGCTCACCTCTGCACAACAAGCTTGAGAGCAGCGAAGAGCTGTTGCCTGGAGGGAAATGTGTTAAAAATCCAAAAGTAAACTCAGTGGGATAATCGAGCAAGATAAAATGAAATCCACTATCAAATCCGTTTAGAAGGGGAAACCTAGAAAGTTTGGGGTTTAAGTAACCGGTAGCGAAACGTAGTGTCTTCCAGTACCTGCAGGTGCTTTGGAAAGCGGAGCGACGAGATGTCACACACCTGGGTCACCTGCAGCCGCTGTAGCACCATTCCTTCTACATTTTCTTAGTACTTTCTCCAGGCTGGTTTTACGCTCCTAAGGCGATGAAATGTTCTTGTTTGGAGGCTTTAATGCATTATAATAGATCTCACATGTAGGAAGTTTTCCCTTATGTTTTCTGTTGCTATTTCTTCTGTCATGCCATAGATTTTCTGGTAGCTCAAAAATTCCCTTTGCAAGGAGATGGTTAAAAAACAAAATTGGCAAAATAGTTTTCAAAAAAGCCTTTCACATCAGAAATCTTCCTAATGTCAACTTACTAAAGCTCTTTATTAGTTGGTACCTCCTCCTCATTAACCTCAATCAAACTTTACTCAGAATCAGCTCCCCCCGTGCCATCTCCCCCCCATCCCTTGCCAGTGAGGACAGGCTCGCATTGTAAATTGTGAGTTTAACTAGAGCTCCATTTCATCTCTACGAACTGCAGGGTAAGGACTCATTTCTCAGAAATTATAGTCAGCAATATTAGTCCCTGGGTATGGTATTACCATATCTGGGATGATTTAGGGATAATGAAATCCCTGTGCCATCAAGCTAGGCGATTCTTCTGACAAAAATGATCCTGCAACTCAATATTCACTGTGTGCACTCACTGAAATTTAGTCTGTTTTCCTTCCTTGTTCCTTTTCATACCCACCCATGGCAGGGCTCGGCTGACGGGAGGAGGATACTGTCACTTTTTCCAAATATAACTGAGCTCTATGAATGCAAGATGAAAACTGCGGCAGGAGGAAATTATCCTGAAACTCAAAACTGTTAATCCAAGGGCACTGCACTGGGAGGAGCAGGGACAGGAGTTTGTCAGTCTTGAGGAGCTGGGGTAAAGGTGGTTCTGTAGGATTACAGTAAGTGACCCACTGGCCTGCAACTAGCTCACGTTAACTCCTACTCGGTTTTAATCGTCGCTTAGTACACGGCTTTTGGGCAGTCCAGAGACTTTGCTCTACCATTTCTCAGTAATCTAAATGTTCTTAAGACCCCAGCAAAAATCTGAAGTATTAGGAAAACAAGAATCACCCACAGGCTCCGCTGGAAGCCTGCCAAAGGTTTCAGCACCGTTAAGAACTCGGCCATTCTTTGCAATCTTACCTATTAAGAGGCAAATAAATGATAACAGCAGTTTGGGTCTATTTCCCAGACAATTGGTGCCGAAATTAATAAACTGAGAAAACAATTTAGTGGCATAGCCGCTAATTTTACGTGGCTTTAAACCATACTGGTACACAACTACTTCTTCAAGGCTTGATAAGAAACACTGAACCTACTCATTTGCCTTTCTATTATCAGTAGTGACTTTCTGGATCCTGGGTGCGGCTGTTCCCCTCTGCATACGAGCAGCTGCAATTCTGAGCAACAGATTCCCCCGGCGTATTGAATCGGGCTTCTGGCTCATTGTACGTCTCTTGTGCAAGTCGTTTTTCTGTAAGAGGACGGATAAAATGAAGGTGGGAAAGGTATCAGACAGCAGAACAAGAAAAATAATCATGTAAATTGGCAGTGAATGGTCAGAACTGGGGTAATTAGCAGAAAGACAAAAAGCTTTTGTGTCGTATTTTAAGTACAGGACACATCCAACATACCCAGCAGTAACAGCCCAGCACAGCTTTCAAGACATGCAGTAACCATCTAAAATGAAGTGCTACAGCTGTCCGAACATCACCAGGATCCCAGCTTGCTTACCCTTCCAAAATGCTGTTGCTGGTCCTCAAGATACCGACATTTGAGAAGTATTGAAGAATAGTGGACAAAAACCTGAAGATGATGTCTTCCACAACAGAGACAAATTCCTAGATGGGATACTTGAGCAAAGCCCGGGTAGACAACCGAGCTCTAACAGTACTATTTCTCTCTGCACCTAGTACTTGTATTTTTACCGAAGCGGGAACTGTTGTTGAGTGTTCCCCCGAGTTTTTTTAATGCTCAAATCCTCAGCTTGATTTAAAATAGGATGCTGTCTGTCTTGGAAGTTGGAAAATAATTGCACATTACTGCACAGCACTGGTACCCTTCAACGGGAGATCATTGGGTAGTTTTGTGCGTTAGCTTTGCTGCCGTCAAACACTGGTGGTCTCCAGTTTCTGTAAGCTCAAAACAAACAGGACAAAACACATGCTAATGCAAAGACCACCTGACAGGCCAGCTTTTTAAATGCACCCGGCAGCATAAATCACATTCCCAGACGATACACAGAGACAATTTTCCATGTAAAATGATTACGATTTAACCGAAAAACTTATTTTTAGCTTAAGGCGTTCTGGCAGCTGGAGATGCAGATTTGTGGCTATTCTAACCACTAAACACGCATGGATTGCAGCACAGGGTTGCCTGCTCTTTAGCTTTTAATTTACAGAACTAATTAGTTGGATTTACTGTCTTTAGCATCCCTTACCCTCTAGTTGCTTAAGGAGAAATAGATGAGCCCTGCATGTCAAGTCAAGCCCAATAACTCCAGCACGAGGGCACGTCCGGTGGGAAACACCTTAGATGTAGCAAGCGCTTCAAACCTTGCAGCAGCGAATGTATGCGTCACTTCACGTAGAGAAGGGACGGGCAGAGCCCTCACCTAGCCAAAAGGCAGATCATCCCGGGGGTTAAAACTTCTCTAGCAACTTCTACATGTACGGAAGAGGGGACGTTCTGATCAGCAAGTAGATTCCGGACCAGGATAAAGGAAAATACAGGAGTTTTGTAGCAAAAATGAAAGCGTCAATACTTTCCAAAGTGTATTATGGTATCAGCATGAAGTAACACGTGTGGCAAAGACGTTAAGGCAGTCAATTCGGTACATCCGACATGTAATGAGCTTTGGAAGTTCACGGGTTAGCAGTAAGATAGCATGGCTGAGTAACCTCAGAGAAACATACGTGGCAGTTACCACGTAAAATAGTAATTTTCCTGCTCGGCTGGAGAAAATGCCTTGTACAGTAACGCACAGCACAGCAACAGGCAGTTTAGACTCCTAAGTATTGAAAAGATTAAGTAATAGTTAAGCAGTAAGTTTTTCAACAAAAAGAAACCCTGCAATTACACTTTATTAGCAGTACTTTATTTAATGACTAGGGGACGAAGAGACCTTCCAACCACAAAGATGCTCGCAGAGAACACCAGAGCGTTCCAGTTGGCAACCCATTCAAAACCCAATTCATTTGGAACCGCTCATTCTCGTTGTAGAAGCCCAACAACATAAAGCTCTACAAAAGCAAGATAGGATATTTAAAAATTTCTGATTTTAAAACCTTTAATTAAAATACTATTTTAATGTAATGATAATTACATTATTATTATTGGGTGAAAACCTAATTTTGCTGCCCAGAGAGCGCTTACAGCACCACCCAGGTTGCGACCAAGTCTCAGACCATTCCACAGCCTCAAGGCTCATCTCCCTCTGGTACTTGGAAATTCAGACTCGTGGGGAAATCCAGAGGAGTTCAAACCTGCCACCAGCCCTCTCACTCAGACGCTGGAACTGCTCTTGCTCCCTGCAATGAGACTCTCTTCCGCAGGACAAGGCAGAGTGGACCAGAGTGACGTCATGGTACCCTAACAGCCCTCCTTGTAAAGAAAAAAGTCTTGTAAGGAAGAGACTTTTCTTTCTACTTTGCCCCACCATCTCAACCCCACACACGGGACATCCCAGGGCTTCTCACAAGCTCCATCGCTTGGAGTTAACCACCTCTTCTCCCTGTTCCCATTGCTTGGGGGGCTGCAGCCCTTCAGCAGCTGCATCCCCCCACTGCTTGGTTGCTCAAGCAAGTTGTCAGTGTTTTTGTTGGCCGTCTCTAAGCTGCTGCTTCTGGGTGGGGTAAACATTAAACATCATTAAACATGATTTTTCTTACGTTTGCTAGGGCAAATGTAAGACATACCAGCTATGATAATGCAAAATAGAGAAGTAGTTCCTATCAATGCATTTCCATCTGGGTGTTTTCTGTACGTCCAGCCATTCTAGAATACTTCTCACTCTCTAGGCACCGAAAATTTCTTGACGTGAAACTCTGCCCCATTTGTTTTCGTTGGATTCCCTCTGAAAATGGCACAGGTTGAAACAGGTCGCTGAACTTAATCGAGAACAGACACTGAAGTCCCAGGAAAGGCCAAGCAGAGATGGAAAAACTATTCCATCTGAGCAAGTTACTGAAGGAGACGTTCACGCACGAGGGTTGTTGGTTTGGCCCTGCTCTATAGTGTAAGTAGTGACTATAAAAATGGTGAATTTTTACTCGAGAAATTTTGTTTCCTGCTTAGTCACTACCACAGCAAAGTCTGTATTTGATTAGCAGAAGCAACAATATTCAAGCTTAAGTGCAGAAATCTAACACATGATCAGTTTTAAGGGGCTAGTTCTGGTTTCACTACCAAGAAAAGCTTACCAAAATTTATTTTTCTCCACAGAGCCTGCAAGGTTGCTGTATTCTTCCTCTTTTTGTATAGTACTACGTTTTAGGCACTAACGAAGATGATTTATCTCAGTAGATTCACTTACATGCTCCATTTTGGGCCTCCTAGCAAGCCAAGAGTTTCAAAACATCCTGCAGCGATGTAGCTTTTAGCTGAGGAAATCTCGCTTTTTGCTTGTGAATTAAGACTGAATTAATTATCTGAATTAAGATGCTTAAACCAAATTCTTGGCTGTTAGCAAAATGCTGCCTAAATACAAACGCATACACGTACACAGCAAGTATTCTTCTGACACTAACCACATTAGAGATGAAATAAAGGCAAGAGAAATTAGAAAGGCATTAAGAACAGTCCAAGCCAAACCGTAGCCAGCTTTATTAAAGGTACTTTTCATAAACAATCATGGTAATTTAGGCAGGACATGGGCTACAATCTGCAACATTTTACAACAACTGTCAAACTCCCCTCCCTTCATGGACTACCAAAACGTAAAAGTTGCTATAAAACCGAAGAATCTTCATTTCATACTTGCAAAGGGAAAAGTTTAGAGTGAGGGTGGACACTTTCACATTTAGCATGTTGTTTAACAACTCTTCACAAACCTACCCTGACTTTTAGAGGAAAAAAATTAAAACGCAGGTTTCTTAATCTGAAGATCCACAATATAAAAGAGGAAGGACAGCTCCTTGTGGAGCCATGATATCCCAAATTAGACACCAGAAGTCCGGATCACCTGACAATGCATTTAGAGTGGTAAGTCCCAAAATGCCGTTTTTGCCGTATTTCGGAGTGACGGGCTCTAGGCAAGCAAGGAGGACGCGAAAGGAAATACAGAGGGCATTACAAACTGCGGTTTTGAAGTCGGCAACGGGCATCTTGGGAGCTCCTATGTTCACTCGGATGCAATTCACAGAACTCGAGAGACGTGCAGCATGAAGGAATCCCTTCCTCCTCTACTCGGGAAGAGCCCTTCTTCCAAAAACTGGGGGACCGGGAAAACTTTTCTTATTAAAATTTAGGTTCCGAGAGATAGACTAAGTGACATTTGTCCCCACTGCCCCCCCTGAAAACACAACAACGAAGCGGTCTGTGTGCTAACAACATAGCTTAAAAAAAAGTAAAACAAAATTCTGCATTGTTATAAAACTTGATAAAAAATAGTATTTCAAACTGTACAGTCACCAGAAGTACACAGTTATCAAAAATTCACACATTTACTTGGCTTCACCAGCACCTTCGGCTTTCTGTGCCTAAAAGAAAAAGGGGAACCAGTCAATACACACCACGCGCTTGCACCAAACTGGTAACTCATTTTTCTAAAGAGCAGTTCTCTGAACAGAAGGAATCGTATCTGGGCTGCACCGCCCTAAGTTTTAACAAAATGAAATCTAACATTTGAAGTACCATAAAAGGCAACCTGAGGTCGCTTTATTACGTGCGAACTTCACGCATTTTCAGAACAAGGCAGAACAGTAACTTTCCTGTGGCAACTTCAGCTGGCAAACAGACAACTTTAACTCTTTACCAAGCAAGCAGCGCCCCCCCCTCCACCTGTAGATGTGTTGTTAGTGTCATAAGCAAGAGGTCTAAATAATCAAGCAATAATTCCTCTTCATCAGCACAAGCCTAGACCTGTCTATGTTTGATATGGAAATAAATAATTCGCCGCTGTCAGACAAGCTGCCAGAGCCGCTGTTATACCTGGTCTGTTTTGGCATCTCCGTTTTCTGCAGGGTTGTTTCCCTCCTTGCCAGCATCAGCTTTCCCCTTCTTTCCCTTGGGCAACTTCTCGCTCTTCTGTGAACGTTAAGACGACGTACACCATTATAATTACCAACATCCAGTCATTAAGCCACAAGAATCCAAAAACTAGAATGGTAAAAACCAACACTGGATGTTGGCCCGAAAAGAACACAACACGCAAACGTTTGTATGTTTAAGAGATTGACAACAACTGCAAAGAGTCTTCACTTTGGTATTTTTAATGCAAGTTTTGTAAAATTCCAAAGTTTTCAGTGCAACTTTATAGAAGTGACGATGCAGCTCAATTTCATCACTACGTACGCTGTTATTCAAAGTTTTATTAGTTATTACCGGACAAATCCAAACCTCATAACCCATTTACCTCTCAATAATAGCGCCGACGCAACGACTTACCTTTGGAGCTGCCTTTTTAGGTTTAGGCTCTGGCTTCGGAGGAGCAGGCTTCTGTAAGTGAGAAAACCCCCCTTGCGTTACTCAAATTATTTTAAGAGAAACATACTACTTTTTTAAAACACTCAACCCAAACAGTTTAGTTTTAGGAAAGCAAATAAAAACTCTTGAAATCGAAGCACTTGCTTGATTTGTCAGTTATTCTACCGCTCCCATAACACCACACAATGGGGCAGTTCGTTAAGGCAGTAACTTTCTTTCTACTGAACAATGCGTCTCTCCAGAATACCTACAGATCTCACACAGATGCAGTACGTAACACTCCAGTTTAAAACAATTGTGTTGTCACTTCTCTGCTCAACAAGAAAATACTCACAGCAGATAACCTCGCCGATCTCCGTTGTGGCTGTTTAAAAAAAAAAAAAGGATTGAATTTAACGTGATGGAGTATGAACTCTCAAAAACTCATAAAGTAACTCACATTTCAAAGTAGTAAAATCCCAGAACTAATGTTTAAGTTTTTAGTTCCCTTTTTCCCCGTTCTCAAGAAACATGAGACTATCCCATTTAAATCACGACTAATAGCTAACAATGCTTAAGTAGATTTTCATGGTTGAGGTTAAAAGACAGTTAATACTTTGAAAAGTCAGAATCGATTAAGAACAACCCTCCCCAGTTCTTTATTTTGATGAAGTTAAACCTCATCTTCCAACGTAAACACTTTATGATCCAACTTTCTCAAAATACTGAACTTCTTACCTCATCCTTAACTTTGGCCTTATCGCCCTTGGTATCTCCTTCAGCCTAGGATGCGAAACATAAGTCGCACCGACAAGTTAAGGGGAGGCACGCTCAGCCCCCATACCCGCACCAGCCATTATTTTAACGCCCCAACGTCTGCAAAGGAAACGTTTCCCGCCCGCTCCCGGAGGGTGCCAGGCCTCCACCGAGCCTCGGGCCTGCGGGGCTCTTCCCGCCCCCCCCCCCGGCACCGGCAGGCCGGGCGGTCCGGCCCGGGGGCTGGGGAGGGGCTGGAGGCACCGGCGGCGCCGGGGGGCAGCCCCGCTGCCGCGGGATCCCCGGGCAAACCCCCGGGCCGGGCCGGAAGCCCCACACCGACCCACCCCACGGCGGGGCGGGAGCAGACACCTCCCCCGGGGGTGGGGTGGGGGGGAGGCGGGGGAGCGGCGCTGCCCCTTCAGGGAGGCCCCGCTCCCGCCCACGGCTGCCCCCGTGGGGCGGCGGTTTTGGCGGCAAAGCAGCCCGGGCGCCAGCAGCGCGGCCGCTTCCCGCCCTTTCCCGCCCCACCGGCGCTCCCCTCCCCCCCCCCCAACCCCCAACCTCCCGCCAAAACCAACCGGATCGGGCCGGCGCCGCTCGGCGCGCCCCTCCCCTCCCCGCTCGCCCCCGCCGCAGGGCCCCCGCGGCCGTTAGCCCCCAGGCGCGCGGCCGGTAACGGTCTCCGCGCCGCCCCGCCCCCACCCCCGTTGGGGCCTCGCGCGCCACCTCGCAACCGTTACCGCCCCGAACGGGGGAGGGGGGGGGGGGGGGGGGGAACGAGCGCGTAGTCCCGCCCCCCCCCTTCCACAGGCGCGGGCGGTAAAGGAGGGGGGGCGGCGGGAAGGTAGGCCCCGACGGCGGAGAGGGGCGCGGTGGGGCGGCCCGCTCCCCCGGCCCGGCGGCGCCACGTACCTTTCTCTTCGGCATGGCTCCGTGCGGGCGCGTTGTGTGTGTGTGTGTGTGTGTGTGTGCGTGAGGGAGAGAGGAGCGCGGCGGGGCGGCGTGAGGGGGCGGAGGGAGAAGGCGGAGGAAGGGGGGTGGGGGAGCCGGGCGCGCTCGGTCCGGGGCGGCGGCGAGAAGCGGGGGAGGGAAGCGAGGGGAGGGGGGGGGGAAAGAAGGGAAGCGGACCGGCTCTCTGGGCGGCGGGCGGCGCGGCGGGGCTGCCTCCCGGCTGGCTACGCTGGCTGCCGACCCCACTAATTTGAATCGGGTGTTTATAAAGTTTTATATAGAGCCGGACGCGGCCCAACCGGTTCCAGCCGGATCCCCACCGCCCCGCCTGCCCATTGGCCCGCCGGGGTCACGTGGGGTGGGGCCAGGCGGGGAGGGAGGGGAGGGGGGCGCTGAGGAGCTGGCGCGCGCGCAACTGAGCCTCGCGCCCCCCCCTCCTTCTCTCCCCCCGCCGCCTTCCCGCGCGCCGCCGCGCGCCTGCCCGCGGGCGGGAAACACGGGGGGGGGCAAAAAAAAGGGGGAAAAGGAGAAAAGCAGCAATGCAAAAGGCGGCGGGGGAGGGGGGCCGCTCGCCGCGGGCATGGGGAAAGGGGGGGCACCCCCCCCCCCCCATCCTCCTCCGCGGGGAACTGCAAACCCGCCCCCCGCGGAGCAGCGCGCAGGTGAGCGGAGCTGTTCGTTCAGCACCAGGCGCACCTCCGCTGCCGCGGGGGCCCCTCCGGGGCGGTGGAGGGCGGCGAGATGGGCAACACCCCCCCCAACCCCACCCGCCCCCCCCCCGGGGGGTGAGGTGGAGGCAGCGCAGGTCTGGGACATCGAATTTTCCTGTAAAAAGTAAAAATGGGAGATGGGGAGAGTTACATCCACAGCGGAGTAAGGGAGAGGAGGCGGCAGCACTAAAAAAAAGCAAAAAAACAATCAAAACACAAGAAAACGACATTAAACCCACTGGCGTAGGTGCCCACTGCCTGCGCCAAGTGACTTGTCAAGGGGCCGTTCCTCACACCTGGGTACAGGCACAGCCCCTCGCTGTGACAAGATATGCACCTCACTGCACCCCAAACTTTCAATCTGTTAATTCAACCCCCTCCAGAACAACAGCCCAAGGAGCACGCTTCCCCCCCTTCCCTCCCCAGGTCAGCTCTCAGGCTTTTTCACGCCTCAGATGCCAGAGGAGCACATTTTATGCCAATTTTTCACATCCTCACCACAGAAAACATGAATTAGGGAAGTTAAATTGTCACTGAAAGAAGCCTGTACCTCTATTTCCACAACTGTCACGACGATTCACCGGAAAGATGCACTCCTGAGACTCCGAGTTTGCCTGTGTAACCTACACCCACCCTCTAATGAAGCAAGGCTTACAGGGAAAGTTGGTATTTTACTAGAATAACCAATGCAGGTGGAATAAACAAACCATCAGGTAACACAAGCCTTTTTTCCGCTGCTTGAAGAGCTTTTTCTCCTCCCCTACTACAGCAACAGCTTTTATAAAAAAGGGATTAAAACTGTCCCTTCAAGCCTTTCGTAAACCAGATCCTTCAATTACCACACCTGCAACAGTACTACTACTTGGTGGAAAACCACCACTGTAGCTGTGCTCACCTGTATAATCATAGGAAAAAAAAAAAAGGTTTTCAGTTATGTTAAGGCAAAAATACATTCTAAGGTAGAAGAGAGTCTCCCCATCAGCCTGGCAAAGCAGACTGGAGGGCGCTCCATCTCACGGAGAGTAAACTATTCCCCCAGACAGCTCCCTGAAATGTGAAGACAGAAAATAAAATACAGCAAAAGAAGTTTAAAAATCGACAGTTCCCATCATCTCGGCACACTTTTAACCAAGCTACTGTTTGCTACTTACGCCAGAGGAGGTTCATGCACGGAGCTTCGTTCGGCCAAGCCTTGGGCCATCAGCAAATTGCTCACACTAGACTGTAAAAAGAACACAGCCTTCAAATCATTTCCAGTCTAATAGGAATCAGATGAGGAGTCTGTCACAGGTTAAAAAATATTATATTAGACCTGGATGACAACTTCATCACACCTTAGAATGAGCTCCATGTACTTCTAAGCGTTCATCTTATTTTTAAAATAAGTTTGGTATGAATATGCTTTATTCACGATTTGACAAGGTAGTTATCCTCTTCACAATCACATTCAAAGTGCTGAGTTTGCACCACTTACAAGTCTTTTAAATCTCCATTTTCTAGTTTTCACCTGGAGGTAAAAAGGAACACTTTAAAACCAGCAATAGCTGGTACTGCCGCACCTGCATGTGCATCAGAAACAAAAATCAAGACATTTTCTGTTATTTTGACCATGGGGACGGAAACCAGGAGAAATCAGAGACAGAAACAATCTTGGAAATTCGCTAGTCCACCTCCCTGCCAATGGAAAGCTGAGAACAAACAACACTCCACAGCTGCTCCAGCCACTCCCATTAAAATCAGCTAAATAGCCCTTCTCAACCATCTTGGCTGGGGTCAGAGGTTGGTTTTGGCTACTGTATTCCTGAACTAAGCCCACCCTCATTCCCTGGAAACAGGGCATTAAGTCATAGCTCGAGAGACATCTCGGAGGGATTTGGCATACTGTATCCATCACCTGGTTTTAGCTAACTTCTTTTCCTTTTTAAGCCATGAAGTTAATTCCCAACCAATCCTTCTTCCTCGCCTGCTCAGAGCCTTTCCTAAGCACAGTCAGTCTGTTCCAACATCAGCATCTTCAGCATTTGGGTTTTCCCCAGATACACGGCTCAGAAGGGATCACAGAACCCGGTGAAGCTTTGGAGTGTCTTTTTCTTCTTTACAACAAGTCTGACAACACCTCGCTTTAGCTCTTTGGAAGCCAAAAGCAGATACATCAAAACCAGCACAGTAAGGTGGGGAAAAGACAAGATGCTATCACGAAGCAGGCAGCAGGGAATATCTCTGCCACTGCTTGGCACAGGGCTCCCTTCTACACCAGGAATAATCCTCTCCTGACAGAATGCAAGGCTCCCCTTATAGGACAGCAGAGGAAATCTCAACAGAAGATTCACTACTGCGAAGCCATGGAAAGAATTCAAATCCAGACTGATTTAACAGGACTGAATTGGTTTGCCTGGACCAATTCATGAGGAGTCGAACAGAACTGCAGGCTCATTTTAGTTAACTTCTTGTCACCGAAACAGCCAGGCCTGTAAAGTACCAAGCAGCAGAGATATGGCAGGGTGCGTGTATTCTCCATCATCGGGGCAGGGAGATGAGACAGAAGGACGGCATTACCTTCCTCAGCAGCATTCACAGAACTAGAAAGGTTCACAGTACTCTGTCCCTGCCCTCGGACTGGGCCAGCAGGGACATGAAGTCCTATAGCAGCCCTGCATCCCTACTGCAGAACCACATGGAGTGAATTCCTCTGGGCAGCAGCTGTTCCCTCTAATGCGGTTAAAAATTGTCTTCCCAAGAACACCCCAACACCTATGTCATGCAGACACCGTACACAATCTTTCAAAGAAGTCCGCTCTCTTGTGCTCTAGTGCCTGTAGAAAGCCCTGGATTCTCTCTTCCCGCATAGCGGTGCACTTCTGCAACAGTGTCCGTCGGCGCCGAGAGTCTCCGTGGGATGCAAACCCCTCCTGCTGCAGCTTCTTTGTCACGTAAGCCTGATCCCTTTCCATCTGTTGTCGCCTCCTTTCCTCTGTGTAGGAGTCTCTGGCCTTCTAGAGTGAAAAGCAGTAGAAAGTTAGCACTTTACCAGGCCTTTCAGCTTATCTGTGGTACAGATGCAAGGCACCACAGGTTATGGAAAAAATAGCCTCTGCTTGGCCATCAATCTGCAGGTTAAATGAAGGGTGGCTCTGTGTGCGCCTCCTCCACTTTGAAGCAGCCTGCTTGATTGGTTATAAAAAAATAGAGGGATATCCTTCTGGACCTTCTCCCCAAGAGACAAGTCTGCTCACAGTGTTAACTCCTAGTTAAAATAGATAAAGGTCATGACAGATTGTGGAAAAACCCTTAGATATCGGAATCAGAGAGGAACAGCATACAAGAGGACTTTCAAACCACAGACGTGCACACAAGCTGTCCTCGCCAGTGTCATCACCAAAACTTTGATCCTATTCACATGGCAGCTGAAAGGTTTTAGGGGATTCGGAACAATGATTTATGGGGCAATTCTTTAGCTCAATTCCTGATCATCAGCTCAATCAGCTTCAGCAAAAAAGCAAGAGTGGGCTCAGCATTCCCAAATGCCTGTGATCTAATAATGTACCGGCCCGACAGACAGCAGGATGGGCAGGAGAAAGGTAAAGGCAGTAGCTATCCCTGCCCACCCTTCAAGTATTTGAAATATTTTTGCAGAAAATCACTTTTGGATTTCTTCTTGTTGCGCATATCCGAGCCTGCAGCCTCCAACAGCAAAAACACATCTGCGTGCAGGAATATTAAGCTTCTGTTTTTAAAAAGAGTAACACTGGTCACTGTGACATAACCTGACACACACACACTTACTTAGGCCTTTCAAAGGAGCAAGAGGAAATAATTGTTTTAATGAGAGCCTGACTCACTCTTCCCCACACTCCCTCTGTGCCCAAGTCAGTAGTCTACGCTCTAGCACTGTAAATCAGCTTTTGTTGTGCTGGGAACGAGAGCAGAAACATGCCTAGCTACAGAAAGCCCACTGAATTGATAGCACTCCACTGCTGTAGCTCTGCTCCTTTGAAATGCAAAGATCATCAGCCTGTTCAGTTCATGAAGGAGGATATCTTTTGTCAAATGCCTCCAAATAAACATTTCCTGTACCTTGCCAAACCCTCCATCCAGCTGCCTATCCCCACCGTAACTGCCTCCAGTGTCCTGAACGCAGCAGCACCCTCCCAAAGCAGACACGGCTGCTGCCACGTATTCTGGCTTCTCAGCAAGTCAACCCCCTAGCCTCACCATCCTCACTGACAAGCAACCCTTCCACCAAGGTAATTTGTTTCAAGAGCTCCAGATATTTTTGGCTCTCAAGATCAGCTATTTCAAATGCAAAAAACCCAGCTCCTAAATCTCAGCAGTTCCTTTGAGTGAGAAGTCCTCCCTTCTGCACAGCTGGGCTGCATCCCTTGAAAAAAGGGCAGCCTTATCTACTGCAAAGTGGGTCTTATAGCAAGGAAACTGACCAAAGAACAAACCTGGACGATAAGAAACCTTGATAATAGCATAGCATGAACACATAGAGCCACAAACGAGAACTAAGAAAACAGAAGACTAGCTAGGAACAGAAGCAGCATGTTACCCATCAGAAATTAGCACTAGGAGCAAAGTCAGAACAGTGACCTTACTGTTCAAGACAGAGGCAAAGCTAATGTCAATAACAAACACTACCGCCTTTTTTGCTTTCCTCTTCACGGAGAAGGTGAATTGACATTAGTTGTATTAATACAATGAATTGCTGGTAGGAAAAGGGCAGACCTGGGGCAGAAATAGGAATAAAAGAGGTTAAGGATGTGGAGAATTTAGATGCTTTCAGACTGACTGCACCCAATTAAATTCGCCCATAACCACAACCGTCTATAGTGAGCAAGGTCCCTGAAGGTAGAAAAAGGCAAGATAATGCCTGTCTTTAAAAACAGAGGACCCAAATAATTACGGAACAGACACACTCAGCAACCAGATATGGTGGAGGTAGGAGTCACCACGCTGAGTTGCTCCTCCTGCCCATTACTGCTGTCTCTGTGCTACAAGCTGCTGAGCCCCTGATTTCCCCATCAAAATCTCCAGCTCCCAGTCTTGTTGGGAAAATAGCCAGATTACTAAACCACTACTAAATTGGCCAGATTTATCTGAACCAGGTCAGGGAGAGCTCATAACAGCAGATATAAGAGGGCAGGAACAATGACAACCAGCAATAGGAACAATCTCTTCAGTAGGCACATCTGGACCCACAAGAGGACACTTGTCCAGTGTCTCACAGCCCAGGCAGCCCCACTTCAGCTCCCAGAAAGGAAACTAAACCCACTTGTTACAACCCTAAAAACAATAGCAGAGTTAGAGGAAGAGTATGCAAATTCTCCCTGCTCATTCCAGAGTGAACTCAGCAGTCTTTGCTTAAACCCCTGATGAAGGGGTTAAACTTGACTTAAACTGGCTGATTTTGCCCTGTAGCAAATCAGGAATGCTTACTTATTCCATCCTGTCAGCTGAGGAGTGGGGACAGATACTTCCAGCTGGTGGAATGAGCAGTAGAGACAGTGGTGACTTCAGATACTTTAGGTATTCCCAAAAGCAGAGGAGTCTGGCCACCCACAAGCCACATGAGTACAGGAGAAGCAACACATCTGGCATTAGCTGCTACTGAAACAAGATCTTAACTAACCGCGCTAAACGAACAATTCCTCTGTTCCCAGTTTGCACGCTATCACCTGATCTCCAGCACATTGCTGTGCAGATAACATGCTGTGTTGACCTTTCCATCTCCCTAAGGGTCCCCTTACCTGTAAAGCACTGTAGTTCATCTGGAACCGAAGGATAGCCTCACACAAGTTCCAAAAGGAATATTCTGGCCACAAGACTGACTGAAACACCAAGCATGAATGGGATGTCTGCAGAAAGCAAGATCACCAACAATTTAATCATCTAGCAACGGAAAAAGTCATCAAGATGCAACTCTGTTGGTCAAACTATGCCAGCTTCCCCACACAGATTTCACCTAGGTTGTGTTATCAGATTCTACTGAAAATGAAATAAATACCAGCCAGGACAGTTTGAAATTGCACAATGTAGTGTCTTTCTAATTAGTTTTTACTGCTGGGACACTAGTCATCCATTCCTGTAAAAATACCAGCAGAATTCTGACTATTGCTATGTTGGTCTTCACAGAGGTATTTTTAATAGCTTAAGCATCACAGACTTATAACAAAACTAAAATAGCAACACTGGACTACCAAAGGCTGAGTTGAGGGAATAACAGATGAACTGGGGATCAGGACATGACATTTAAGCCATTCATCAAATGACATCTCGTGATATTCCCTGCTGCCCACTCATGGCATTTAAAGTGCTTAACGAACCTAAGAGTTGTGGTGCACTGAAGATATCCTAGAGCTGAAAGATGCAAGCTTTCAAGTGAAGCTTTTCGCCATCAAGTCCCCCAAAGTTTCAGGTAAATGTGTTCCTGTGACCATTACTACAAAATCTAACACCTAAAAGGACCCTGTGTGACTCTTAAAATTGTAAGGATATAGAAAAAATTAGCGTCAATTCTATACAAAAACCACTGTAAGGAGATTTTCTTTGACACCAGAGAATCATCCTGAATAGCACAGTGTCCTCCTGCTTTGGGGCTGTCAGGACACACATGATTACTAGCGAAGGGAAATTTGCACTAACGCTCAGGCGTGTGAGCTGGCAGAATGGGAGCACGAGCACCCGTTCTCCTCTGCGCTTCTGCTGTAATCCATGGCACGGGAGAGGGGCACCACGCCAGCCAGACTCACAGAGCACTGACTTCCTCAGTAATGCTTCCCCCGTTACCAGCTCAGTCTCCGAGACATGTCTGCCAGGACTACCAGCAAGAGGAGCAAGAGAAATATTACTTCGCAGCTTTGACACCCATCCAGGGTGCCCAAAAATAGAGGGAGGAGAGGGAGATGTCTTGGTAGGCAACCGCAACCCGGGCCAGACAACTTCTGTGAACCTGCCAATTAAATAAGTTGGAATAGGAACATTTGATGTGGTTGCTCAAAGGCAATTGGGTTTTGGCTCCAAATTGTAAAACAAAACGTTAGCTTTAAGTAAAGCAGTTTGACTCAACTGTTCTCCTGCAAAGTTTGGGTTACAAACAAGTCACTATTGCCTAGCACAGGAGAGAGAGAAATGAAAGCAGCTTTGGACACTGTACCTGGAAATACATGAACTTTATACGTGTTAAGAACTTGCTACGTCTTAGCTTAGCAGCCTAGTCATGCTGATTTGACTTTGCCATCCCTAGAACCTGTTTTATGGGGTCTCGTTTCATTGTCAAAGTCAAATAAACTTCTGAAACTGTGACAAGTCAGACACATACATTACATGTATGTTATAGGGTTACACCTCCAATACCTACAGCTGACATGTGACAAACACCTCTCTTGGGAATCTAGAAATCCTTCCTGGGATTTCCTCATCTCAAGAAACATATTGCCAGGTTAAATTAATCAAAGCCAGGAATTTACCGATCAAATGAGGAATTACCTACATGTGAGAAGAGGAGCAAAAGGATGAGCAATTCATGATTTCCTTGACTGCTGTCAGCTAGACTAATTTGTGATTTCTTATTAAGCATGATGATACAATTTCAGACTTGCGCTGCAAGGTATTTTAGGCAATCACAGAACTGCAACAAACAGATTCCTTAGAGGTGCCCCTGCACTCAGTCCATCCAAGACATTACCAAACCCCTGGCAGGGAGAGTTTAAGAGCCCTCACATCAGCTTGCGCCTGGAGTCAGTAGAATACTCTCTGATGCAAAGATGGAATATTTCAAGAAGAAAACGAAGACTTTACCTGCCAGAGCAAGAAATCACTCAACCGAACCTCTCCAGAGGTTCGAATCAGGAGGTCTGGGTCAGGAGAGTTGTTGGTGTACAGACACTTATCAAGCAACGATTCAGACACATCACTAAGAAAGACAGATGCATCTCATTAAGATCACTTTCCTGACCTGACGAAGATGGCACTGCTAAGTCAGAATTACTGAGGGTTTTTTCATAAACACAGGACTGCAGATTAAAACAGGGTGGTAGAGCTGTACTGCAGCCAGTCATCAACTTGCTTCTGATGGACACTGCTGTCTGCTCCAGAGGCTATTTCAAATGCTCTTTCAGCCCCCAGAGCATCCCCCCCCATGCTCTTTGAAACATAATACAGTGGTGGAACCAGACTGTGAAGACTTCCATCTGGAGCAGAGAGCAGAGTGTTAACTACTCCATCTCCTCCAGGGTGGAGGAACAGTTCAGTATTCATGATTCATCTGTGGTTTGACCTCATAGCTAAGACTGCCAACCAAGCAGCCAATTGTTGTGGCATAAAATCTGCCTTCACATTTAAACTAACTTAAGAGACAGACCTAATTGCTCTTCTGTCTTGGTTGTGTATCTATCACCATGGTAACAGAAATAATAAAAACCAAACATTGCATAGTAACTTTAAGTAATTTGTTCCAGTCATACTGGTTTAATGAGATCTATTTAAAAGCCACTTGGTTTCTGAGAGGTTATTAATAAAGCGTAGGAGGTAAGGCAGTCTTCATCTAGGACGCCTCACACAAAGATAAGAGTTACCTGGGTTCGAGCAGTCCTTGTTCCACCCCCCATGCCATTTCCCTGACAGCATTGCTGATTTCATGTCTTGATGTGTATGCAAAGCAGACATTTAGAAAGCACCTGAAAAGAGGAGAAATATGTGAAAGGCTAACCTAAAGAAGGTCCAGCAGATGACAGAGAGAAGACTATCTAGAACAGTTACGTGTGCTTGTAGGACAAAGAAAAAAACCCAAGAGGTATCATGTCTGCCAAGTCTCAGCCTTCGGGTTGAAGAGGAAGGCATAAAGTATCAGCTGCTTTGAACTGTATGTTACTTACTTGTTGTAGTTCCTAGTTGCCAGCACAGCTTGGGCAATCAGCTCCTGAATATCCAAGGGCAGAAGTGGAAGGTCTCCAAGGACACGGATACACACACCATGCTTCTTCAAGTTCTCCCTACACCCAACAACATGAGTGAGGACTACAGAAAACAGATCAGTCTCTACCGCACAAGTGCCACGTTTGCCTTGCATAATAGCCACCAAATGAAAACAGCAGGCATAGCTTCAGCAAAACTGAGAATTAGAAAAAAGCAAAATGACCAAATGTTTTTCAGGTGTTGACACCTGGCTTAGATTTGATCATCCCAAACCATTCTGTATGGGGAATGATCAGTTTCCCTTTACAAGTTACTGAGGTACAGACATAACCAAAGGACTAGAAAATGAACACAGATTAGGCATTCCTACCTGAAGTTATAAAAAACCATATGGAAAACTTAGAATACAACCATAGACTCTGGCCACCTAGAACTAATCAAAAATTAAGATGACTAATGGTCACCCACAGAGCAGCACAACTACCTTTTGGTGTACGGAAAGACTAACATATCAACGAGGGTGGTGGAGTGAACGTCAGATGAGATAGGAGGAAATCATCCATGCCTTCTATAGCATTATTCTGAGCAGACAGGGCACCCCCTGGTTCCTGCTGCTGCCTGCCTGGTGTACAAACTCCCTGATGAAGGGCCACATCGGGTATGAACCACGGAAATGGCCTCTTTGAATCATGGTGTACGGCAGTGCTCAGATAGCCCTGATCTTCTCAACTTCTACCAGCGCACACATGCTGTCCTCTCCTTCCCATTCTTCCAGCTGCATCCCCTCACTGCCTTACCAATTTACTTCAACCAGATAAGGACCCTTTCCATGCACCACTCTTCGCACCAGTCAGGCGTGGGGAAACAAACACATCTACTGAGCAACAGGGCACTATAACACCCCGCCCTGCTTGCTCAGATCTGTACTAGTTCCATCTACACACAATAGATGAACTAGTTCTCCAACTCCAACAAGTGGCTTAACACACCATGTGCCCATATGCAGAAACCTCAAATTATTGCAAAGCGAGTTGCCGAGCTAAACTCTGCTCTGCCAAGAATACTGTGACAGAATTTAAGACACGGCTTTGATACTTCATGAAAACAAGGCATCTAACACTCTAGTGCTAAGCAGGAATTTCTAATTGTGCTGTGCCCATCTGAAAGCTGTACTATCCCAACTGTTTGGATGGGACTGTGCACAGTAAGCCATACGATACAGACACAAATCTGGTGTGCTGGGGGACTGTGCGTGCTCAGGAGCTGTACATCCCATCCAGGGAGGCAGAACCCCTGAACACAAATCTCCAGCTGGAGGTAGAGAACAGCCTCCTTCATTTAATCAATATTCACAACTTCCAACATCCCTGTAAACACCTCTTAATCATGTTCTGCTTTAGTTCCACCCTGTGGGATACAGACATGGGAGGATTCTTACTGTTCTTCCAGCAGGCGGCTAAATTTCTGTCTTGCCAGATCCATTAGTCCATCCACCTCCTCCTTGGAGCGTTTAAAGTTCTCAATACTAAATGCATAAACGGTGACCTCCCGAATGCCTAGATTTAAGCACCACCGTAGTGTCTGCAAGAAGACAAAATATAATGGAATACAAAAGTCAGATAAACAGACTCGGACAATCAGACAGGTCAGCAAGACCCAGCTTCTCCATTGCTAAAACCTTCTTGATGTTTCCCACTATGCTAAGACTGGATCAAAAGAAACAACCATCAGGAGCTGACAATGAAACCCACCTGATGAGAATTTCACCCTCATCTTAAAGAACAGGAGGAAAATATCACTACCCAAGGATGAGAATCTATAACAGATATGGGACTAATCCAGCCAAGGAAAGTACTTCTTGTAGATAACATTATAAATTATCTAATACCATTCCTGTCAAGACCTTCTCAAAGAAATTCAACCTGCTTCACAGAATTAAAAGCTTCAAGATCTGCAAGGCAGATATTTTAATCCAGTGTAAAACAGAGGGGAAAAAAAAAAGCTGATTAGAATGACTCTGCAAGATAACAGGAAGAGAGAGGGAGCTGAAGTTGGGAACCCTGATGACTAATGTCAGCTCCAAGCACAGGCCTGACACCAGTGAAGAAAAGGAACACAATACACCAGTCAAGCGGTAAACAAGTCAGCTGGTGGACATGGCTCAAACTTTCAACAGACAACTGAAAGGCAGCAAACATCCTTCCCACCTGTGCCAGCTTATCAAAGCCTTGCGAATGCCCCTGCTGTCTCTCCACGTGGCACTTTTGGGCGTAACGGCGATTACCATCCATGATGAAGGCAACATGCTTGGGCATTGGACCTGCCTAGAAAATAAGGAGAAACACAACAGACCAGACAGTGAACAGCCAAGCTGGCATCTTGTGCCACAGAGAATTTTAGTCTTACTGTTCCTGGCAGCACCGCTTATTTGTAGGAGTACAGTGCGTATCTCCCAGCTTTAAGTCTGGAGCTGGAAAGAGCAAGATGCTAACTACCTCTTTGCTAACACCAGCTCAGGCTCCCTAAAAAGCATATCAGTATTGACAATTACCTAAACTGAAAAGCAACTTTGCCCTCCCCGCTTTTGTCGCATGACAGAGAACTGTAGTACTCAGGACAGAGAGCAGCGCTGCCACAGCTACCTCTCTGCAGCCACAGCAGAGGGTGCACACGCTTTTATGCTGCCATAAGTTTTTTTTATTTCAGAGTTCAAGGGTATTTTCACAGACACAATTAACTTAAGAGAAAACAAAAAAAAGTCATGAGACTTTCCCACACTTAAGAGGAGTATTTCTTTCCACTGACCTCATTAGGTCTGCACAGATCCTTACACAAGGAGGACAGCAGCAGCAGCCTCAAGACTGCTGAGCAAGGACAGAATTTTCCTGGAACTGGCGAGTTGTTAGTCTACTCAGCAGAAACTCAGTCTCCTTTCTTAGACACCTAATCTGACCATCTTGCTTCTCTCCCTCCTCTCATGCCCTGCCCTCATCAGCAAGGGCACAAAACATGGAAGCCTGGGAGTGTAAGCTCATTAGTGGCAAGCACTGCCTACAGCCCTGCTCATTTGCAAGACTAAGCCGAAGTAATTTTCCATCCTCGAATGCTGTTTAGGGATGTACATCCAGTGCCAGCATTAATATGTACCCTTGCAACACTGCATTTCTAGAGCCAGTCACAGACAGTTCCACTCTGAACCCCTGATAAACCTGCCAATTCTTTATCACAGGTGACCAAATTCATTCCTTACCTTAATGATGTTGGCACAAAATCTCTCTATGATGGTCAGCTCGCCTTCTCTGATCCAAGACATGTCTTACCGAGAGCTCCTTATCTTTTTCAATGGGAAGATTAAAATAAAGGAGTTAGAGATACAGAAGATTCTGTTTGAGCCCAAAGCAACGCTACAAACCGTAACCTTGGAAAAATAAGCTTTGACTACTTTGGAGCCCTTTTTATCATCTGTACAAGTACTTCGATAACTAGACAACGGGGGAGCTCAGAAATGAGCTATATGTCATGATTCTGCACTAGCTAGTAGCAAGAAAAAAACATTAGCGTGCCTTCCAGCTGAACCAGCGGGTGAGTTAGCACAGACCCGCAATTTGGGCTACCACCAGGCGAGTCACAGGGTGGCGGCAGCGCAAACCGACCTTCAACGCTTTTGCGTTGGAGCTGTTGGAAACCCTTCAAATGAAGCAACCATCTACATCACCAGCTACCCTGCACTAGTGTCACCACTGATATTTTTCCTTCACAAGTAGAGAACTTTAGCCTCTGGAGCTGTAAAAATACTGGGGTTTTTACCACATTATCTGCACTTCAAATACTAATATCTGGTCTGAGCTAATAAGATACAAGAGTTTGCTGAACTCCAACGTTAATCTTCAATTCTCTCGGCTAGGAACCCTGAGAGACATGGGCAAAGCAGCTATGAAGAGAGAGCTGTGGGGGCAACAGTCCAGATCCAACCACCTGGTACTCATCGACAGACCGAAGCAGATACAGAAAATTAATGCAATCAGTGTAATTTGTATCTGCCTTCTCTGCCTCCTCCCTCAGGAAGGGATGTCTAGCCACAGATGTGGCCACAAAACATTAAGGCAAGGAACTGCTGAACCTCGGGCCCTGTTACTAAAGCTCTTAACGCTCCCCTTGAATAGCTCAGGCTGAAAACACATCCTCTTCCGATACCATCTTTGGCTGTTAACAGCAATCAATGTTTTACATATGATTTCACACAGTCATCTTAAAAAATGAGCTTCTCGGAGCAACCCCTTGTCTGTAAACCAGGGACGGAGCACCAGAAAGGCCGTGACTCGCTCACGCCCAGCCCGGGGGGTGCAGCCCGGAGGCCTTACGGCCCTCGGCCGCTCTCTCTGCGGGAGGCAGCTCTGCCGGTTACCGGCGGCCTGGCTGCCACCCACCGCCGGCCGCGAGCAGACGCGGAGGAGAACGGGAAGGACACCCGGACCACCCCCTCTGGGTCAGACAGGCCCTCGACAGGCTCTCCCCAGCCTTCCCCGCCAGACACGGTGGAGGCGGGGAGCGGCCGCCGGATCCCCCCGCTCACGGCGGGGACGGGGCGCCCCTCAGGCCTCCCCCGGCTCCGTGAGGGGAGAGGAGCGGCCGCCGAAGGGCGCCAGCGGGAAAGACCCGGTGGAAGGAGGCACCCCCCACCCCAAAAGGCTGCCCCGCTCCCCCCGGTGCCCGCCCCCCGCCCGCCGTACGCCCGTTACCTCGCCCGGCGGCGCCGCCTCAGCTTCCACCGGAGCGTGACGTGTCCTTCCGCCTGCGTCACCCGCCGGCGCCCAGGGCGGGAGGCGCGCGCAGGCGCCGTCGCTGCGGGGCGGGGCAGGAGGCGGGGCTCGTGCGCGTGCGCATGCGCGGGGCGCGCTGTGAGGCGGGGGCGGGCGGCTCTGAGGGGCGGGCGGCAGCGGGGGGCTGGAGGCCAACAGCGGGGCCTGGGCGGTTACGGGGCAGCCTAGAAGGGCCAGGGCAGCTCGGGGGAGCGGGGTTTGCAGGCCAACGGCGGGGCCAGCGTGGTTGTGGGGCGGCTGCAGGCTGACGGGGGTGTGGGGGGGGTCAGCTTGGCTTTGAGGCAGCCTGACAAGGCCGGGGCGGTTATGGGGGGCCGCAGGCCGATGGCAGGGCTGGGGCAGTTACGGGCTGACAGACAGGGCCGCGCCAGAGTTGGGGTGACCTAGTGCAATAGGGGTGTTCACGGGTGACTGCAAGCTGACAGGGGGGCTGGGTTGGTTGTGGGGGGCTGTAGGGGTGCGGGGAGGGGTGGCCGCAGGGCGGTAGCGAGGCCGGGGTGGTTATGGGGGGCTGGAAGCTGGCAGCACGGCCAGGCTGGTTACCGGCTGCCCGTTGAAGCAGCTGCGGGGTACCCCAATTCCCAGCACTCCCCCCCCACCCCCAGCCCAGGCAGAACCCATTTTGGGTCTGGGCTTTTCAACCCCAGGGGAGGCAAAAAAGAGTAACTGCACACAGAACATCACCAGCAGCCATTGCCCACGGTCTTTTATTTTTTTTTTTTCCAGAAAAGAAAAAAACCCACATTTTACATAGTTGGTACAAAAACAAATTTTAAAAAACAATGAGGGGGAAAATCCTGCAGCAACAGGAACTGGGGATCTCACTGCAGGGACTCCTGCAGGACATCTCTTTGGAAAGCACGGCTCGGGGTAACCCCTGAGCCCCACACAGCCACCCCGCTTATTCCCTCCCTCCCACCCACTTCATAAAAATTCAAGAGTTTGACACAAACAAGCTTTGGTTGCTAGCAGTAAACATGGATTACATTCTTCCGTCTCCTCGTAGACAATCTTGTGACTCAAGGCTTTCACACCAGGGGAGACGCCCTCTCGTGAGGGACGGCTTTTTCTCATACATTCAAACGCTCCCGTGTTACAGCAGGACCCTGAGTGTGCAGCCTCATCCACCCGCGATTCGCTCTCCCGTAATGCATAGTGCCCAGCGCCTGCAAGCCGAGCATGGGCAGGGTGGGTGATGATGCAGCAATTTACTTAATTATTGTCACGATACGGGAAGAACCACAACGGCAAATGCAACGAGAAGATGCGAATCAATCCCATCTTCTCCGACGTGGCTTCCCTTTACAGATAAAAATCCCTGTTTTCTTGGATCCCGGTGCCACACTGGCACCGGAGGAAACCTGAGTGATTCTCTAAGCTGTTTGCTATTTGCTTTAGCCTAGGACAGGGATGGTTACAGAGCTCGTATCCCCACACAGAGTTGCAAGGCAGAGTACACAGAGAAGATCCTGTCTCCCTGGTCCATAACCTATTAGATGCTTTGGCTATTTTTTTTTTTTTTCCTTTTTTTTTTCTTCTTACTTTTGTAAACAATAATCAAAGAGAATACTGAGAGAAAATGGAAAGATTTACAGAGGTATTTACACACACTAGACATCTAGCAGAAAAATCACCAAACCATTAAACTGGGGGCGAGGGGGGGAAAGGTCCTACACGATTCTTCAAGACAGATACAAGAATTAGGGGGGCAGCAGTTTCCCCGGCACAACTGAGGCGCCGGGGGAAGACCAACAGCCCCCCGCAATGCGGCAGCGGGACCGAGGCCCAGGCTTAGACGCGCAGCCCAGTGCGCTCTATTGCATTTACCCCGTTCAGACAAAAGCCGTTTTCCTGAAGTAGTTTTGTATAGATCCCATTGCCAGTCAAGAACTAAAAAGTCCTTCCCCCCACCCTCCCAAGAAGAGACCACCACCTCACCGTAAAAACTACTGGAGCAGGGCAGGCAAGCAGCTGGGGAGCTGCTCTCCATCCCCCCCAGTGCCTGCGTGCCGAGGGGCAGAGCAAAGCCTCGGAGGGGTCACCGGGCTCCAGCAGCCTCAGCAAATCCCCCCCGGCGATGCCCGTTGGTGAGGATGGAGTAGGTGCTCCCCATCTGTTCCAACCCTGCTCTACGTCTAAACCTATCGCTACCTAAAAACCAGCAGAAACCGTGCCCATGTCCTGGGACGCCAGCACGGCGAGACGCCCTCCCTGGGAAGGCTCCAGCCAGCCCCCGGGCTGCAAAGTGGAGTGTTAATGCCCCAAAACCAGGGATCAAGAGTTTCCCCCAGCCATCGTGAGCCAGCATTTGGGGGAAGCCGGGAAGGGAGGAGAAAGATGGAGCAGTTGCACCACCCTTGGACTTAGGTCCACCTTGGCACCAGGTCCCTCGTCCCAGGAGGCTGCGGGCAGCCAGCCAGCCCTTTACTCGAAGGCGAGTTAGGGCAGAGGAGTGAGGATAACGCTCCGTCTCCCAACAACCTCCCCAGGCGCTGTTGGCTCTTGCCACGTCCCCCTGAACAGGCTGGGACCCCCCCATCCTGGCTTTCCGACCCCCAGGCACACGGCACCAGCCTGCTGGGAGCCTGTGCGACATCCCAGCCCGCGGGCAACGGGAGGACTCGAGCACGGGGCGGACTGGAGCGTTCCCATCAGGACGGTGGGGAGGGGATGCGTAAGCGTAAACAGGAGAGAGAAATGGAGGACAGTCCTCAAAAGCCACCAGGCTGGGAGAAAAATCTGGAGTTGGGGAGCCGACATGGGCTCTAGCAGCTGTTCCCTGCCCCATGGCACTACCTGGCTTCTCCATCCCCATACACGGATCTACAGACCCAAATTCCTCCTTGGTCCATGGGGAAAGGAAAGAGACTCTGTTAAAATACAGTTAAAAAGAAAACAAATCCCAAACATACCAAAAAACACAACTGAAAAGCTTGACAACATGTCAGTCCACCTAGCAAACATCCAGTGAGGTAGATCTACACTTCCAATACAAACTTCATCACGTCTTTGTGCTGTTAGAAAAAACCCTCCTCTCTGTCCAGCACTGGGCTACAGAGGCATTTTATCCCTGAGATTGCTCGAATACCTGAGAATAAGTTGCAGGAATTATGTCCTTTCTCTCTTTTTTTTTTTCTTTTCTTAAAGATTAAAATATACAAAAATACAAAAACAGAATATTTATATTAAAAAAAAAAAAACAACCCAAAACAAAGACAACAAACAAACCCAAAGATACGTCATTCACGCACGTCCTAGTGCAGGTTTCACTTGGCGTTGGCTTCGGCACGGACGGGGGGGGGCTGCCCCGGGCGAAGAGCTGTCCACCGGGGCCAATAAATAAAGGCAAGACTTGGGGGGGCCGGTGGGGAGAGAGGACAGCAGCCGCTAACGACTTGGGGCACTCTTTTCCTCTGCCCCTGGGGAGGCTCAGCCCAGGAGCCATCCATTTCTGGAGCGTGGGATGGGCAGGAGGAGCAGAGGTGCGTTTTTGTCCTGCGTGGGTTTGATCCACAGCCCGTGGGAAGACCCAGGCAGTCTGGTGTCTGGATCAAGCCACAGCTGGATCTGCGTGAGCCCCGGGTGGGTGGCGTACACGGCCTCCGAGGGAAACGCTGCCAGCAACATCCCCGGGAGCCGGCTCTGCCCTGCGTCTGATGCCCAAGGCTTAACAAAGAGCATTTCTGCTCCATGAAGCCCTCCCACTCACCAGCTCCGCATTTCAGAGGCAGGGAGAAGCCTTAGAGGGGAAGAGCTGGCTGCATAAAACACCTTGGGCTGGAACTTGGGAAGGCTTAGGGGAAAAAAAAAATAAAATGTGTTTTTCTTTTGACCTGATCTTCCCCAAGCCCACGAGCATGCGGCAAGGGTTAACCCAGCCACGAGAGATGCCCCATTTCCTTCCAGGCTGAGCCCAAATCTGGGCTCTGCTGGTTTCGGCAACCGGGTGCCCACGGAAAAACTGCAAACCCTCGCACGGACCTGCGAGTGAGGAGCTGTGAGGAGCAGAGGGACCCAAAGAGCCGGCCCACGGGCATCTCCCCGGTGCTCTGCAGCCAGCCTTCCCCCCTCGCCTTCCCTCCTTGGGGCAGAGAGGGACGGGGCAGGCGTAGGAGTGGGTCCCCCGCAGCTCGCCCAGGCTGTGTTGGAGCCTGTTTGAAGCTCAGGAGAACAAGGAGCCGTGAGCTCCTCCCTGAGAAGTTGCTTCTCTGCTCCTCCTCCCAGAGACACTACTGCCTGGCTTCGTTTAGGAAAAGAATAAAGATGAATCAAATATGGGGTTTTTTTTAGCTGGAAGAGGTGTGTTGGGTGCTGCCTCCCCCTATTTTTGCAACGAGCCATCCTGATTAAAGCAGGGCTTTCCCTGGGCTGAGAACAGGGGGAAAAGGTCTGTGCAGGGACACCGGGTCCCCGCCGTTAGCACTGCCGTCTTCCCTCCCCAGTCCTTCCCCTTGCCCTCCCTCCTCCGAGCCCCCGCAGCTGCCCGTTGCCTTGCCAAAGCCTTTTCATCCTGGTGGAAGCCAACCCTCCCCGCCACCCGCCATCATTCCCGGGTTTCGGGGAGGAGGGCCGAGCTGTGCATGTCCTCCTCCTCTCGGAAGTAGGCAGGTTTTCCCTGGGAGCTGGGGGACTGCTGTGCTTTCGCGGGGCAGTTGGCGACCATGTGGCTGACACTCTGGCAGAAGTGGCATTTCTTGGGCTGCGGCGGGAGCTTGCACTCTTTGGCATGGTGGTCCAGCCCGCCGCAGTTGTAGCATCTGCGGGGCGGGAGGAAAGAGATTCGAGGACGAGAAACAAAACGAGGTGGGATGCTGCTGTGGCCGTGCCTCGGACCCATCTGGCTTCACAGCCAGAGCCGGGCTTACAATGGCCCCGGCTGCTGCGGGGATGTGGGGTCGGCTCTTTGGGGGCGGATGGTGGCCCTGGGTTTGGTCCCTGCAGAGCCCCAGCTCCAGCACGGCCAGTTTGGACCTGGCCCAGTGGTGTTGCTGGTACCCAGGAGATGGCAGCAAACCCCCACACTGAAACCAAGCACCTGGGGACAAAAATCGGGGGCTTCCACCCCTCTGGCTCCACCACGGTTCTGGCTCCTGTGTCTACTGACCCTGCACCCAGGGTTACACGCTACGGAACAAAAGCCCGTGGCAGAGCAGGAACAGGCAATAGGATGGCTGACAGCCCCAGCCGGGAGAACGGCTGTGGGGACCGTGGCCATCGGTGTGGGGACAACCCCAAAAGTGGCTTCTCTCACAGCTGTACCCTTGCAGCGCTTGTCCCCCGGGTGCCACCTTCGCACCAGAGCGGTGTGGGCAGAGGGAGCTGCCTTGTGTCCGTTCTAAATCCCGCATCCATCTAGGACAGCCACAACCCTTTGCTCTTTCCTTTTCCTTCCCAATTCCTTTCCCACTGATTTTAAAACCCGTTTGTGAGAACAGCCGGGTGGGGAGGGCAGCATCCTCTGGGAAAGCCAGGATGATCCCCAAGCAGCCAGGGTGAAGAGGATGGGAGAGGAGCGGAGGGACGAAGGGTTGGCCAGAAACTCGCCTCGGGGCTCCCAGCCTCACCATCGGAGAGGCTACCAGGACGTCCGGCCATTTCCTTCCCACAAGGAAGGGTTTCTCTTGGAGAAAATTACCCCTGCCCAGCGCGGCTCCCCCAGACGAGGGGAGCGGCCGCCCGGGGTGTCCCTGACCTCTGCCCTTTCACTGCTGGTTTGCTGCCCTTTCCCTACCAAGCGGCATCTGCCACTCATTAACCGCCGAAGGAAGCCGCTTTCCCAGAGGAAGGGTCGCTGCCCGCCCTGCCGGATCAGAGCCCGTCCCCATGCCACGGGCAGAGTGCCGGGCAGCTCCTGGTGCCCGCGGGGCTTGGACCCTGCCCTGGATCAGGCCCTAGCTGCCCCTTACCGGTCTCCTTTCGATCTGCGTTTCTGGAGGCTCTTGCCCTTGGGTCTCCTCTCGCTGCCGATGCAGAAGACGCCCCCCGGGCCAGTCACCCGGATGGACTCCAAACCTTTGGATGACTTCTTAAAGGTGAACTCGACAGCTTCGCCTTCCTTCAGGCTGCGGAAACCCTCCATGTGGAGCTTGCTCTGGGGGTGCATGGGGAAAGGAAGGGGGTCAGCACTGAGCCGGGGTGTCTGCTGAGCACACGACAAGCCCCAGCCCAGCAAACACCTCCCGTGGCACGAGAGCTGCCAACATCCCCCGTGGCTGCCCCGTGTGAGGGGACAGGCATCGGGGACCGAGCTCAGCCAGGCACCTTCATCTCCCTAAAATCTCTGGAGCCCCGTTTGATAATGCAGAGCCTTCAGTGAGCTGAGGCACCCAGCTGAGCAGGGCTTGCTGCTTTGGCAAGCAAGGGCCATCAGACCCAGCTCTGACCTGATTTTCAACAGTATTTGCTGCAAAATCCTGGTGCTCAGTGCTCCAAAACAACCCCTTTCTCCCACCCAGCCCTGTTCTGGGGAGTGAGAGCTGCCCCTGCACCTCCTGACACTCCCCGGGCTGGGGATGCTTGTGGGGAGAGCCAAAACGTCATTTTAAAATAAGACAAAAGGATCTCGAGGCTTTGCACAGGCACGTGCAACCCCACTCGTGGCAGGACCCGCAGCAAGGCCAGGAGGCTGGAAGCTGGCGCTGCCGACCCGGGGTCCCAGCCAGCCCCCTGCACTGCAGCCCCCTCGCTGCAGCTCACCTCGGCTCAAGCCCTTTAAGTGCCCGCAATAATTAATTAAGCAGCCATTTGGCCCTGAATCATCACTGCTGGGAGCATCTCCTGTCCCTCCTGGGATGGCCACATCAGTCACCACTGTGCAATCAAACTTGGGAGTTCAGACCCAGGCTGGGGAGGGGGGGATGTGAGATGACAGAAAAATCCACTCCACTTTCATAAGCTCCATCCATTTTAGCAGAAAAAATTCATAAGGAGGTGAGACAGGCGATGCAGCCGACATCTCTTGCTCCCCTGTGCCAGCAAGCGCTGCCGTGAGCATCGCTGCCTGCTCCGCCGGACCAGGACGGCTGCATCCCAGGCAGCGATTTGAGCAGGAATTTCGCTCAACTTCGTTAGCAGAGCCAAAATGAGCACAAGCTAAGAGTTAAGGGGGATTTGCTGGCAGAGGGAGGAGCAGCTTCAGCAGGCTGGGGATTCCCGGCGGAGCTGGCGCCAACGCCTGCGTGGCTGCAGCAAGACCCTGCATTTATGAATGGAGCATCTCCCCCATTCATGGCCCGGCGAGTTCCCGTCACGTGGGCTGGGGCCGCCCATTCTTCCCGCACCGAGCCTCCGTGCGCACGTTGTCCGGGGATGGGCAGGCCTGGCCGGTTCACCTCTCCCTTCCCTTCTTCCACCCCCAAATCTCCCCAGGACCCACGTGGAAACACCCCACGTAAAAGCAGAGAGGGAAGAAAGGGAGTTGTTGGGTTTTAGGAGCGAATTTTTTTTGGTGAGGTCTTGCAAGACCCGTCTGTGTCCGTGGGCACACGAGGGAAGCGGGAACGCAGCAGAGCTGGAGGAACAACCCTCGAGGCCCCTTTTTCTGCTGCTTTCCACCCCCCTTCTGTGTCTGGGGGCTCAGCTCCAGGTGGAACAGACCCCATGGGCTGGGCCAAGTCACCCACATCCACCCGGGCCACTTGCCCGCTGGGGCAGGGTCCAGGGTGGTTTGGATGGGATCGCCAGAAACCTTTGCTCTCTGACCTGCTCCTGCTCCCAAAAGAGAGAGCCAAACCATGAGCTACAAGGTCCCCAATGACAACAAGGACATGACAGGGTCTCACAGAAACATCTGCCCATTCCGGGGCTGGTCTGGGCAGTCCCATCACCACATACCACTGGCAAACACCCTGCCACGCTCAGCGCAATGGCCAGGCGCTGCTCCCCAACCCCATCTTGGCTTTCCCCCAGTGCTGAGCATTGCTGGAAGGATGCTGAGCATTACCCAAGCAGGAGCTCTGTATCCAAAGCAGCTGCCAGCACAGCACAGGAGGTGCCTGGATCAGCCTCAGCACCTCGGGGTCGGCCACCGACCCTGCCCCGTCCCCAGTGTGCCGCCCCACCAGCCCCCTCAAACCCCCCGTGCGAGGTGATTTGGGCAACAGGGGCTGCCACGGACGGCAAATTTGCCCCACTCCAGCAACAACCACGGCGTTTTGGGGGCGAGGAGGAGCCAAGCATCACTCCACGGCGCAGGAGGCAGCTCTGGAGGCTGGGGGACGAGAGCCAGAGATCCTTATCGGGGGTGTTTACAGCCCCGGCTGGCCCAGCTGTGTTTACACTGCAGAGATGAAAACTCCCAGGCGCTCGGCCCCAAGCTTCAGGACAAAGCCAAGCTGTGGCAGGGGGACCCCGGCGCATAGCCTGTCCTCCCCCCCCAGCTCAGCCCACGCCTTGGGCACCATCACCCCTGGGCAGCCAAACCGCTGTACCCCCAGTGCCGGGGGTCCCGCTCTTTCCCCTGCCGTGAACCACCCGTTACCCCCATTTTGAGGAAGATGAGGGCTGGGGCAGAAGCTGCCGCAACATGACGGGGGGAAGCGATTTATTTTCCAGGAGCGGGTGAGGATGACAACCACCTCCCTGGCCCCCCGGCCCCCTCCACCAAAAGGCCAAAGGAAACGCCCTCTCCCTGGGGAAGGGGGGGGGGGGCAGCAGCCGGGGCGCCCCAGCTCTCCCCCACCCCGGCTGCAGCCTTTTGATGTGAGCTGCAGAGTGGCTGGTGGTCCCTGCGCATCCCCCCTGCCCCCTTCCCAAAACACACACATTGCTGGCATTCCTCTGTTATCAGATAGGTAATCAAACTGCAGCCCATTGAATTAGCTGCATACCTCCTGCATCTGAAAGGAAGGGGCCCAGAGCCCCTGTCCCACACCACACACAAAGCCGGAGCCTTCCCAGGCCTCCACACACACCCACCCCCCCAAAAAAATAAAGAGAGGAAGGGGGGGATTGGAGCGAGCCGGGGATGCTGGGGATGAGGGGGAGCGCAGGGGAGGGCCAGGGCCGAGAGCCACCGGCCAGCGAGAACAAAGGGCCGGCGGCAGCCGAGCTCCCGCTGCCCAAATTCCAGGAGTTCCAGGCCACGGCGGGGGGAGGAAGGGTGGCCGGCATGGCTGCGGCCCCTCTGACCCCCTGCGCATCAGCCCTGCGCCCAGCTCGCCCGCTGCGGGAGAGCCAGGTCTTGCCCGTCGGGTGCTAGGGTTTGGGGCCCACGGCAGAGCTGAGGGGTCAGTCTTGGGGGAGGGGGGCTGGTTTTGGTACGGGGCGGGGGTGTAGGGTGACCCTGGGCACTCTCTGGGCTTGGGATCACAAAGCATTGCCATCCTCATAATAAAACTGTTTTAAAGCATATCTTAGCACAAGGATTTCACTTGTCATCATTAGGGTCCAGAGTTAACCAGTGGGACAAGGAACAGAAGCAGAGCTGGCGCCGCTTCACCCAGCTCTCTACAGCCCCCCGGGCACCCCCTCGCCAGGCGTCACAGCGGGCACCTCTCTGCTTTTCCTCCCATCCCGCATCCTGGCAGCTCCACGGTTATTTATGGCAGACAAAGACACAGCACATGAGTGGCCAAGCGCTGCCCACCACCCCCACGGCGCTGGATGTCCCCCACCCTCACCCCTTCCCCACCTGCACGCGGGTGCCTTCCTCCCTCCTCTTCCTCCCACCCAGCAAATCCCTCACCACAGATCCCAGCGTTAGTCCCACTTCCCCTCCTGGAGGGGTGACACCGTGGAGCACCCCAAATCCAGTCACTGCTCCCCAAACCACAGGGCTCCGGTTGGCCCCCACCCTGCCAGGCTCCAGAGGGGCTTGGCTGGCCCCGGGGTCACCATTGTCCCCACGGCCTCCCCAGCGTGACACAAGGGGACGTTTATTCCCAGCCAGCCCCGGCCACTCAATCAAACCATCTTTGTGTCCGGAGGGGCCTGGGGCGGAGCGGCCGCTGCACCTCGCCTCTTACCAGTGCCGGAGCTGCTGAAACTTAAATCCCTCGGAAAACAAGCCAGGTTGGGATGCTGGGATAAAAGCAGCTGCAAGAACACGAGCGGCAGCGCTGAGTTGTGCCAGGGGTACAGCCGGGCCATGCCCAGAATGTTTCAGGCAGCCCAACCCCACTGCAGCCAGTGCCTGTGCCTCAGTTTCCCCCACTCCGCAGAGGGAAAGCAGCCTACGGGGGCCAGGGATGATGGACTCCCCGGCAGGTCCCGGCATTGGGCACAGGGATTGCTGAGCCTCCAGAGGGTCACCATGCCCCATCACTGCACCCCACCTTTGCCCACAGGCTGGGGGTACCCCAACGGTGGTCCCCTCTGCTCAGCCTGCACCCACAACGGTGCCCAGGGCACCCTGGCCACTATGCTGCCCCATTCACCTCTGCACCCCTCTGTCCCCCAGAGCCGCAGCATTCCCATCCCAACAAATCCCTTGGTTTTTGCCAGCCAGCCCCATGCTCCTGCGGTCGATGCAGCAGCCAGCCTGGCCAGGGTGCAGGGCAGCCCACAGAGCCCCGGGCACCTTCGTCCCACCATGACCTCAGAGGACCCATCCCGGGGGGGACACACATCCCCAGGGGAGCAGCTCCAGCCCTCAGCCACCCCCGGCCCCGCGGGGCTCAGGCTTGGCACAGCCGGTGCAGAGCAGCCCCTTCCTCGGCTCCTGTGCTGGGAACAAGCTGGTGTGCAGGGGGGCTGACGCTCGCCTAGTTTTTTGGGGCACGGCTCCCATTGCCACTGGGCGATACCATCGCAATCCCGCTGGGACGCGGCAGCCTCAGGCCAGCTCCGAGCCCTGTTCCGGCAGAGCAGGTCTCCCCTTGGCTGGGCGCTGCCTGATGGCAAACAGCCCCCAAAGCAGATTTTAGCAGGGTCGGGCTCTCCCAACACGGAGCAGTGACCCAAGCCCCCGTGCCACAGCGGGGCCAGCTCAGCTCCCCACCACCGGCCACGAGGCCGGCAGGGAAACATCCCTTTGCCTTCACAGCCAACGCCTGGATCTGTCCCTGAGCAAAGACCTTCCCTCTCCGCAAACCACACAGCAAATCTCTTCCCGGTGCCGGCAGTTCAAGCGCCGGGGGACTGCGCTGCTGCTGTTTTCGGGCTCGCGTGCGTACGGCTCAGAGCAGGAATCACCCCGCGGTCCCTTCCTGCGGCTCAGCCCCCGGGCAAGTGGCCGGTGGATGCTGCTTGGGAAAGAGGGTCATCCCTCAGCGCAGGGGGCTTGGTGCAGAGGTAAAGGGGGTGATGCCTGCGAGAGCCCATCGGAAAGAGCACAGGGGATTTAACAAAATATTACCAGGGCTTTCCAGTGTCTCCCTACTGTCATCTGGAGCAATATCCCCAAGGTTTTTTTCCCAATTCAAGTAAAACCAAAATAAAGCCACTTTCCTGCCAAAGTAACTACTCATGCTCTTAATTTTCCACCATCACCCAGCAAAATTAAACGCTAGATACTAATTCTGGGGGAAAAAAGTATCCATCAGTCTACCTGCCCTAAATCCACACCTTCAGCTCCTTCAGTTGCATTTTTCCCCACCCTAAGGGTGCCAAACCCTCCTGCACATCCCAGGGGAACAGCTAATTAGGATTAGCTGCTGCGTAATAATTTCATACTCCCATACTAAAGCAGGGGCACAGCTGGGACCAGCAGTGCACCTTCCGTCGGTGATTTCAGCTTCATCCCACTTATTTTTAGGGCCAAGTAAATAGGGAAGAGGAAATGCCGG